>NW_027665441.1:0-79903 GCF_963924005.1 Protomyctophum bolini | reverse complement strand
GGTTTGGGACAACAGGGCCAAAATGTCACTTTCACAGTCCAAAGTGCCATTTTCACAGTAAAAAGCCTGGTTCACTTTTGCTTAGCTTAGTCTGTAACTTGAAAACTATGTACCGTATGGCCCTATAAACTGTGTTGGGATGAAAGCTAGCCACTTTGAGCAATGTGGGAAGTGCTGGGCAGTTTGGGACAACAGGGCCAAAATGTCACTTTCACAGTCCCAAAGTGCCATTTTCACAGTAAAAAGGCCTGGTTCACTTTTGCTTAGCTTAGTCTGTAACTTGAAAACTATGTACCGTATGGCCCTATAAACTGTGTTGGGATGAAAGCTAGCCACTTTGAGCAATGTGGGAAGTGCTGGGCAGTTTGGGACAACAGGGGCCAAAATGTCACTTTCACAGTCCCAAAGTGCCATTTTCACAGTAAAAAGGCCTGGTTCACTTTTGCTTAGCTTAGTCTGTAACTTGAAAACTATGTACCGTATGGCCCTATAAACTGTGTTGGGATGAAAGCTAGCCACTTTGAGCAATGTGGGAAGTGCTGGGGCAGTTTGGGACAACAGGGCCAAAATGTCACTTTCACAGTCCCAAAGTGCCATTTTCACAGTAAAAAGGCCTGGTTCACTTTTGCTTAGCTTAGTCTGTAACTTGAAAACTATGTACCGTATGGCCCTATAAACTGTGTTGGATGAAAGCTAGCCACTTTGAGCAATGTGGGAAGTGCTGGGGCAGTTTGGGACAACAGGGCCAAAATGTCACTTTCACAGTCCCAAAGTGCCATTTTCACAGTAAAAAGGCCTGGTTCACTTTTGCTTAGCTTAGTCTGTAACTTGAAAACTATGTACCGTATGGCCCTATAAACTGTGTTGGGATGAAAGCTAGCCACTTTGAGCAATGTGGGAAGTGCTGGGGCAGTTTGGGACAACAGGGGCCAAAATGTCACTTTCACAGTCCCAAAGTGCCATTTTCACAGTAAAAAGGCCTGGTTCACTTTTGCTTAGCTTAGTCTGTAACTTGAAAACTATGTACCGTATGGCCCTATAAACTGTGTTGGGATGAAAGCTAGCCACTTTGAGCAATGTGGGAAGTGCTGGGGCAGTTTGGGACAACAGGGCCAAAATGTCACTTTCACAGTCCCAAAGTGCCATTTTCACAGTAAAAAGGCCTGGTTCACTTTTGCTTAGCTTAGTCTGTAACTTGAAAACTATGTACCGTATGGCCCTATAAACTGTGTTGGGATGAAAGCTAGCCACTTTGAGCAATGTGGAAGTGCTGGGGCAGTTTGGGACAACAGGGCCAAAATGTCACTTTCACAGTCCCAAAGTGCCATTTTCACAGTAAAAAGGCCTGGTTCACTTTTGCTTAGCTTAGTCTGTAACTTGAAAACTATGTACCGTATGGCCCTATAAACTGTGTTGGGATGAAAGCTAGCCACTTTGAGCAATGTGGGAAGTGCTGGGGCAGTTTGGGACAACAGGGCCAAAATGTCACTTTCACAGTCCCAAAGTGCCATTTTCACAGTAAAAAGGCCTGGTTCACTTTTGCTTAGCTTAGTCTGTAACTTGAAAACTATGTACCGTATGGCCCTATAAACTGTGTTGGGATGAAAGCTAGCCACTTTGAGCAATGTGGGAAGTGCTGGGGCAGTTTGGGACAACAGGGCCAAAATGTCACTTTCACAGTCCCAAAGTGCCATTTTCACAGTAAAAAGGCCTGGTTCACTTTTGCTTAGCTTAGTCTGTAACTTGAAAACTATGTACCGTATGGCCCTATAAACTGTGTTGGGATGAAAGCTAGCCACTTTGAGCAATGTGGGAAGTGCTGGGGCAGTTTGGGACAACAGGGCCAAAATGTCACTTTCACAGTCCCAAAGTGCCATTTTCACAGTAAAAAGGCCTGGTTCACTTTTGCTTAGCTTAGTCTGTAACTTGAAAACTATGTACCGTATGGCCCTATAAACTGTGTTGGGATGAAAGCTAGCCACTTTGAGCAATGTGGGAAGTGCTGGGGCAGTTTGGGACAACAGGGCCAAAATGTCACTTTCACAGTCCCAAAGTGCCTTTTTCACAGTAAAAAAGACTGGTTCATTTTGCTTAGCTTAGTCTGTAACTTGAAAACTATGTACCGTATGGCCCTATAAACTGTGTTGGGATGAAAGCTAGCCACTTTGAGCAATGTGGGAAGTGCTGGGGCAGTTTGGGACAACAGGGCCAAAATGTCACTTTCACAGTCCCAAAGTGCCATTTTCACAGTAAAAAGGCCTGGTTCACTTTTGCTTAGCTTAGTCTGTAACTTGAAAACTATGTACCGTATGGCCCTATAAACTGTGTTGGGATGAAAGCTAGCCACTTTGAGCAATGTGGGAAGTGCTGGGGCAGTTTGGGACAACAGGGCCAAAATGTCACTTTCACAGTCCCAAAGTGCCATTTTCACAGTAAAAAGGCCTGGTTCACTTTTGCTTAGCTTAGTCTGTAACTTGAAAACTATGTACCGTATGGCCCTATAAACTGTGTTGGGATGAAAGCTAGCCACTTTGAGCAGTGTGGGAAGTGCTGGGGCAGTTTGGGACAACAGGGCCAAAATGTCACTTTCACAGTCCCAAAGTGCCATTTTCACAGTAAAAAGGCCTGGTTCACTTTTGCTTAGCTTAGTCTGTAACTTGAAAACTATGTACCGTATGGCCCTATAAACTGTGTTGGGATGAAAGCTAGCCACTTTGAGCATTGTGGCAAGAGCTGGGGCAGTTTGGGACAACAGGGACGAACAGGGCCAAAATGTCACTTTCACAGTCCCAAAGTGCCATTTTCACAGTAAAAAGGCCTGGTTCACTTTTGCTTAGCTTAGTCTGTAACTTGAAAACTATGTACCGTATGGCCCTATAAACTGTGTTGGGATGAAAGCTAGCCACTTTGAGCAATGTGGGAAGTGCTGGGGCAGTTTGGGACAACAGGGCCAAAATGTCACTTTCACAGTCCCAAAGTGCCATTTTCACAGTAAAAAGGCCTGGTTCACTTTTGCTTAGCTTAGTCTGTAACTTGAAAACTATGTACCGTATGGCCCTATAAACTGTGTTGGGATGAAAGCTAGCCACTTTGAGCAATGTGGGAAGTGCTGGGGCAGTTTGGGACAACAGGGCCAAAATGTCACTTTCACAGTCCCAAAGTGCCATTTTCACAGTAAAAAGGCCTGGTTCACTTTTGCTTAGCTTAGTCTGTAACTTGAAAACTATGTACCGTATGGCCCTATAAACTGTGTTGGGATGAAAGCTAGCCACTTTGAGCAATGTGGGAAGTGCTGGGGCAGTTTGGGACAACAGGGCCAAAATGTCACTTTCACAGTCCCAAAGTGCCGTTTTCACAGTAAAAAAAAAAGATTCATTTTGCTTAGCTTAGTCTGTAACTTGAAAACTATGTACCGTATGGCCCTATAAACTGTGTTGGGATGAAAGCTAGCCACTTTGAGCAATGTGGGAAGTGCTGGGGCAGTTTGGGACAACAGGGCCAAAATGTCACTTTCACAGTCCCAAAGTGCCATTTTCACAGTAAAAAGGCCTGGTTCACTTTTGCTTAGCTTAGTCTGTAACTTGAAAACTATGTACCGTATGGCCCTATAAACTGTGTTGGGATGAAAGCTAGCCACTTTGAGCAATGTGGGAAGTGCTGGGGCAGTTTGGGACAACAGGGCCAAAATGTCACTTTCACAGTCCCAAAGTGCCATTTTCACAGTAAAAAGGCCTGGTTCACTTTTGCTTAGCTTAGTCTGTAACTTGAAAACTATGTACCGTATGGCCCTATAAACTGTGTTGGGATGAAAGCTAGCCACTTTGAGCAATGTGGGAAGTGCTGGGGCAGTTTTGGACAACAGGGCCAAAATGTCACTTTCACAGTCCCAAAGTGCCATTTTCACAGTTAAAAAAAAAACAGATTCATTTTGCTTAGCTTAGTCTGTAACTTGAAAACTATGTACCGTATGGCCCTATAAACTGTGTTGGGATGAAAGCTAGCCACTTTGAGCAATGTGGGAAGTGCTGGGGCAGTTTGGGACAACAGGGCCAAAATGTCACTTTCACAGTCCCAAAGTGCCATTTTCACAGTAAAAAGGCCTGGTTCACTTTTGCTTAGCTTAGTCTGTAACTTGAAAACTATGTACCGTATGGCCCTATAAACTGTGTTGGGATGAAAGCTAGCCACTTTGAGCAATGTGGGAAGTGCTGGGGCAGTTTGGGACAACAGGGCCAAAATGTCACTTTCACAGTCCCAAAGTGCCATTTTCACAGTAAAAAAAAACAGATTCATTTTGCTTAGCTTAGTCTGTAACTTGAAAACTATGTACCGTATGGCCCTATAAACTGTGTTGGGATGAAAGCTAGCCACTTTGAGCAATGTGGGAAGTGCTGGGGCAGTTTGGGACAACAGGGCCAAAATGTCACTTTCACAGTCCCAAAGTGCCGTTTTCACAGTAAAAAAAAAAGATTCATTTTGCTTAGCTTTGTCTGTAACTTGAAAACTATGTACCGTATGGCCCTATAAACTGTGTTGGGATGAAAGCTAGCCACTTTGAGCAATGTGGGAAGTGCTGGGGCAGTTTGGGACAACAGGGCCAAAATGTCACTTTCACAGTCCCAAAGTGCCATTTTCACAGTAAAAAGGCCTGGTTCACTTTTGCTTAGCTTAGTCTGTAACTTGAAAACTATGTACCGTATGGCCCTATAAACTGTGTTGGGATGAAAGCTAGCCACTTTGAGCAATGTGGGAAGTGCTGGGGCAGTTTGGGACAACAGGGCCAAAATGTCACTTTCACAGTCCCAAAGTGCCATTTTCACAGTAAAAAGGCCTGGTTCACTTTTGCTTAGCTTAGTCTGTAACTTGAAAACTATGTACCGTATGGCCCTATAAACTGTGTTGGGATGAAAGCTAGCCACTTTGAGCATTGTGGCAAGAGCTGGGGCAGTTTGGGACAACAGGGAACGAACAGGGCCAAAATGTCACTTTCACAGTCCCAAAGTGCCATTTTCACAGTAAAAAGGCCTGGTTCACTTTTGCTTAGCTTAGTCTGTAACTTGAAAACTATGTACCGTATGGCCCTATAAACTGTGTTGGGATGAAAGCTAGCCACTTTGAGCAATGTGGGAAGTGCTGGGGCAGTTTGGGACAACAGGGCCAAAATGTCACTTTCACAGTCCCAAAGTGCCATTTTCACAGTAAAAAGGCCTGGTTCACTTTTGCTTAGCTTAGTCTGTAACTTGAAAACTATGTACCGTATGGCCCTATAAACTGTGTTGGGATGAAAGCTAGCCACTTTGAGCAATGTGGGAAGTGCTGGGGCAGTTTGGGACAACAGGGCCAAAATGTCACTTTCACAGTCCCAAAGTGCCATTTTCACAGTAAAAAGGCCTGGTTCACTTTTGCTTAGCTTAGTCTGTAACTTGAAAACTATGTACCGTATGGCCCTATAAACTGTGTTGGGATGAAAGCTAGCCACTTTGAGCAATGTGGGAAGTGCTGGGGCAGTTTGGGACAACAGGGCCAAAATGTCACTTTCACAGTCCCAAAGTGCCATTTTCACAGTAAAAAGGCCTGGTTCACTTTTGCTTAGCTTAGTCTGTAACTTGAAAACTATGTACCGTATGGCCCTATAAACTGTGTTGGGATGAAAGCTAGCCACTTTGAGCAGTGTGGGAAGTGCTGGGGCAGTTTGGGACAACAGGGCCAAAATGTCACTTTCACAGTCCCAAAGTGCCATTTTCACAGTAAAAAGGCCTGGTTCACTTTTGCTTAGCTTAGTCTGTAACTTGAAAACTATGTACCGTATGGCCCTATAAACTGTGTTGGGATGAAAGCTAGCCACTTTGAGCATTGTGGCAAGAGCTGGGGCAGTTTGGGACAACAGGGAACGAACAGGGCCAAAATGTCACTTTCACAGTCCCAAAGTGCCATTTTCACAGTAAAAAGGCCTGGTTCACTTTTGCTTAGCTTAGTCTGTAACTTGAAAACTATGTACCGTATGGCCCTATAAACTGTGTTGGGATGAAAGCTAGCCACTTTGAGCAATGTGGGAAGTGCTGGGGCAGTTTGGGACAACAGGGCCAAAATGTCACTTTCACAGTCCCAAAGTGCCATTTTCACAGTAAAAAGGCCTGGTTCACTTTTGCTTAGCTTAGTCTGTAACTTGAAAACTATGTACCGTATGGCCCTATAAACTGTGTTGGGATGAAAGCTAGCCACTTTGAGCAATGTGGGAAGTGCTGGGGCAGTTTGGGACAACAGGGCCAAAATGTCACTTTCACAGGGTTAGGGTTAGGGTTAGGGTTAGGGTTAGGGTTAGGGTTAGGTTAGGGTTAGGGTTAGGGTTAGGGTTAGGGTTAGGGTTAGGGTTAGGGTTAGGGTTAGGGTTAGGGTTAGGGTTAGGGGTTAGGGTTAGGGTTAGGGTTAGGGTTAGGGTTAGGGTTAGGGTTAGGGTTAGGGTTAGGGGTTAGGGTTAGGGTTAGGGTTAGGGTTAGGGTTAGGGTTAGGGTTAGGGTTAGGGTTAGGGTTAGGGTTAGGGTTAGGGTTAGGGTTAGGGTTAGGGTTAGGGTTAGGGTTAGGGTTAGGGTTAGGGTTAGGGTTAGGGTTAGGGTTAGGGTTAGGGGTTAGGGTTAGGGTTAGGGTTAGGGTTAGGGTTAGGGTTAGGGTTAGGGTTAGGGTTAGGGTTAGGGTTAGGGGGTTAGGGTTAGGGTTAGGGTTAGGGTTAGGGTTAGGGTTAGGGTTAGGGTTAGGGTTAGGGTTAGGGTTTAGGGTTAGGGTTAGGGTTAGGGTTAGGGTTAGGGTTAGGGTTAGGGTTAGGGTTAGGGTTAGGGTTAGGGTTAGGGGTTAGGGTTAGGGTTAGGGTTAGGGTTAGGGTTAGGGTTAGGGTTAGGGTTAGGGTTAGGGTTAGGTTAGGGTTAGGGTTAGGGTTAGGGTTAGGGTTAGGGTTAGGGTTAGGGGTTAGGGTTAGGGTTAGGGTTAGGGTTAGGGTTAGGGTTAGGGTTAGGGTTAGGGTTAGGGTTAGGGGTTAGGGTTAGGGTTAGGGTTAGGGTTAGGGTTAGGGTTAGGGTTAGGGTTAGGGTTAGGGTTAGGGTTAGGGTTTAGGGTTAGGGTTAGGGTTAGGGTTAGGGTTAGGGTTAGGGTTAGGGTTAGGGTTAGGGTTAGGGTTAGGGGTTAGGGTTAGGGTTAGGGTTAGGGTTAGGGTTAGGGTTAGGGTTAGGGTTAGGGTTAGGGTTAGGGTTAGGCAATGGGGGTTCGCAAGATTACCGGTAATCTTACCGATAAGACCCAGGAGCCTCTGAACGTCCAGGACACAAGTATGAGACATCTAAAATTCCGTAATGGCGACCCGATTCGGAATCTGTTGTCCTCATTGATTTCTGAGCTTCCTAGCGGCAACAGCGCCACCATTTGTCTGCCATTGAAATTGCACAAAAAAATTCAAAAAAAAAAAAACTTTTGCCTACGTACTAAGTAGGCCACTGCGAATCTTTTTCCCTCTTGAGAGTTTTGTCTAAAATGTCCAGAAGGGGGCGCAAAGCGAACCCGGAAGTGTTTTGACACTAAGAATGTGTTTTTGGTTGAAATGCTAAACTTAAAATTGAGTACCAGAAGCGAGCCACATATCATCGCGTTCGTCTTATCGATGGCTACGCGTGGACGTGACTAACTTTTATTTCTGACCTTTGTGGGAGGAGCTATCGCACTTTAAAGGCTAACCCTAGGGTTAGGAACCGTGCGACCGTGTGCGGAGAGACACATATCCAAATGTCCGTCTCGACAAGCTATATAACATACTAAAAGATGGGACCGTGTCGACCTTTGTGGGAGGAGCTATCGCACTTTAAAGGCTAACCCTAGGGTTAGGAACCGTGCGACCGTGTGCGGAGAGACACATATCCAAATGTCCGTCTCGACAAGCTATATAACATACTAAAAGATGGGACCGTGTCGACCTTTGTGGGAGGAGCTATCGCACTTTAAAGGCTAACCCTAGGGTTAGGAACCGTGCGACCGTGTGCGGAGAGACACATATCCAAATGTCCGTCTCGACAAGCTATATAACATACTAAAAGATGGGACCGTGTCGACCTTTGTGGGAGGAGCTATCGCACTTTAAAGGGTTAGGGTTAGGGTTAGGGTTAGGCAATGGGGGTTCGCAAGATTACCGGTAATCTTACCGATAAGACCCAGGAGCCTCTGAACGTCCAGGACACAAGTATGAGACATCTAAAATTCCGTAATGGCGACCCGATTCGGAATCTGTTGTCCTCATTGATTTCTGAGCTTCCTAGCGGCAACAGCGCCACCATTTGTCTGCCATTAAAATTGCACAAAAAAATTCAAAAAAAAAAAAACTTTTGCCTACGTACTAAGTAGGCCACTGCGAATCTTTTTCCCTCTTGAGAGTTTTGTCTAAAATGTCCAGAAGGGGGCGCAACAGCGAACCCGGAAGTGTTTTGACACTTGTGTTATTTTCAAGATTTAGGGTTAGGTAATGGGGGTTCTACCGATAAGACTCAGGAGCCTCTGAGAGTCCAAAACACAAGTATGAGACATCAAAAATTCCGTAATGGCGACCCGATTCGGAATCTGTTGTCCTCATTGATTTCTGAGCTTCCTAGCGGCAACAGCGCCACCATTTGTCTGCCATTGAAATTGCACAAAAAAATTCAAAAAAAAAAAAACTTTTGCCTACGTACTAAGTAGGCCACTGCGAATCTTTTTCCCTCTTGAGAGTTTTGTCTAAAATGTCCAGAAGGGGGCGCAACCCTTTTTTTTTAGGGTTAGGCTTAGTGTATACAAGTCTGCGGGTTAGGTTTAGGGTGAGGGTTTGAGATAGGTAGTAGTTGTAGTACTAAGACTGGTTAGGGTTAGTGTATACAAGTCTGCGGGTTAGGTTCAGGGTGAGGGTTTGAGATAGGTTGTAGTTGTAGTACTAAGACAAGTCTAAGTCCACATCAAGAAGGTTTTTTTTTTTTTTTTTTTTTTTGGTTTAGTTTCTTTTTTTTTTTCTTTTTTTTTGATTTTTTTTTTTTTTTTTTGAATTTTTTTTCTTTTTTTTTCTTTTTTTCTTTTTTTTTTTTCTTTTTTTTTCTTTTTTTGCATGTTTCAAGTGATTTGGGATCGACTGGTAATAGTCCCCAGTGCACTTATTTTGGTGTCCCCAAGCTCTGGGACTTAGTAAAATTTACCCCAGACCTTAGGAGTGTCGTAGAGCGACGGGACCAATTCCATTAAATCCGGCATGAAAAAGTGATTCAGAAAATGTGTTGTTTGAAAAAAAAAAATAATAATTGAGCTCTAGGGGCTGAAAAAACGTGTCTCTTTTGATTTGGCGGAGAGTTAGCAGTGTCGGAGAGCTACGAAACCACTTCCATCGGATTCGGGACGCTTCAAACATTTAGAAACAGTCTTGTTTGTGAAGACAGCAATTTTTTTGAATATCTTATTGAATTTTAAAGCTGCAAGGCCGCAAAATAAAGCCTAAAATGTCAACGCTTGACCTTTGGGTCTTCGGAGTGTCTTTGAGCGTCGGGAGTTGGCTCCCTAGACTCACTTTTTCCCGCTGAATACAGCCGTGGTGGTCTCGTGTCTCTACGATGTCGGGAAGTGGGTGTAATAGCCACTTAGCCGCCAGAAAACTTCTGTAAAAAACCGAGACCATTTTCCGACTCAGAACGACGAGGCGGACGCGCTGATATGTGTTTCCCAGCACACGGACTTACGGTTCTCTTAATTGGCTAGGGTTAGGGTTAGTTTTCAACGCGCGATAGCTCTTGAACGATACGTCCGTCAGACAAGTAATTGACGTTGGCGTTTCCAGCTTTCCGAGGCCTACGATCTGATATGTCCGCCATTGTCGTGCGACCCCCGTAGCCCCTAACCCTAACCCTAGATAACCCTAGTTTTACCTGATCGAAAGGCTTATAGGGTTACCGATGCTAAGAATGTGTTTTTGGTTGAAATGCTAAACTTAAAATTGAGTACCAGAAGCGAGCCACATATCATCGCGTTCGTCTTATCGATGGCTACGCGTGGACGTGACTAACTTTTATTTCTGACCTTTGTGGGAGGAGCTATCGCACTTTAAAGGCTAACCCTAGGGTTAGGAACCGTGCGACCGTGTGCGGAGAGACACATATCCAAATGTCCGTCTCGACAAGCTATATAACATACTAAAAGATGGGACCGTGTCGACCTTTGTGGGAGGAGCTATCGCACTTTAAAGGCTAACCCTAGGGTTAGGAACCGTGCGACCGTGTGCGGAGAGACACATATCCAAATGTCCGTCTCGACAAGCTATATAACATACTAAAAGATGGGACCGTGTCGACCTTTGTGGGAGGAGCTATCGCACTTTAAAGGCTAACCCTAGGGTTAGGAACCGTGCGACCGTGTGCGGAGAGACACATATCCAAATGTCCGTCTCGACAAGCTATATAACATACTAAAAGATGGGACCGTGTCGACCTTTGTGGGAGGAGCTATCGCACTTTAAAGGGTTAGGGTTAGGGTTAGGGTTAGGCAATGGGGGTTCGCAAGATTACCGGTAATCTTACCGATAAGACCCAGGAGCCTCTGAACGTCCAGGACACAAGTATGAGACATCTAAAATTCCGTAATGGCGACCCGATTCGGAATCTGTTGTCCTCATTGATTTCTGAGCTTCCTAGCGGCAACAGCGCCACCATTTGTCTGCCATTAAAATTGCACAAAAAAATTCAAAAAAAAAAAAACTTTTGCCTACGTACTAAGTAGGCCACTGCGAATCTTTTTCCCTCTTGAGAGTTTTGTCTAAAATGTCCAGAAGGGGGCGCAACAGCGAACCCGGAAGTGTTTTGACACTTGTGTTATTTTCAAGATTTAGGGTTAGGTAATGGGGGTTCTACCGATAAGACTCAGGAGCCTCTGAGAGTCCAAAACACAAGTATGAGACATCAAAAATTCCGTAATGGCGACCCGATTCGGAATCTGTTGTCCTCATTGATTTCTGAGCTTCCTAGCGGCAACAGCGCCACCATTTGTCTGCCATTGAAATTGCACAAAAAAATTCAAAAAAAAAAAAACTTTTGCCTACGTACTAAGTAGGCCACTGCGAATCTTTTTCCCTCTTGAGAGTTTTGTCTAAAATGTCCAGAAGGGGGCGCAACCCTTTTTTTTTAGGGTTAGGCTTAGTGTATACAAGTCTGCGGGTTAGGTTTAGGGTGAGGGTTTGAGATAGGTAGTAGTTGTAGTACTAAGACTGGTTAGGGTTAGTGTATACAAGTCTGCGGGTTAGGTTCAGGGTGAGGGTTTGAGATAGGTTGTAGTTGTAGTACTAAGACAAGTCTAAGTCCACATCAAGAAGGTTTTTTTTTTTTTTTTTTTTTTTGGTTTAGTTTCTTTTTTTTTTTCTTTTTTTTTGATTTTTTTTTTTTTTTTTTTGAATTTTTTTTCTTTTTTTTTCTTTTTTTCTTTTTTTTTTTTCTTTTTTTTTCTTTTTTTGCATGTTTCAAGTGATTTGGGATCGACTGGTAATAGTCCCCAGTGCACTTATTTTGGTGTCCCCAAGCTCTGGGACTTAGTAAAATTTACCCCAGACCTTAGGAGTGTCGTAGAGCGACGGGACCAATTCCATTAAATCCGGCATGAAAAAGTGATTCAGAAAATGTGTTGTTTGAAAAAAAAAAATAATAATTGAGCTCTAGGGGCTGAAAAAACGTGTCTCTTTTGATTTGGCGGAGAGTTAGCAGTGTCGGAGAGCTACGAAACCACTTCCATCGGATTCGGGACGCTTCAAACATTTAGAAACAGTCTTGTTTGTGAAGACAGCAATTTTTTTGAATATCTTATTGAATTTTAAAGCTGCAAGGCCGCAAAATAAAGCCTAAAATGTCAACGCTTGACCTTTGGGTCTTCGGAGTGTCTTTGAGCGTCGGGAGTTGGCTCCCTAGACTCACTTTTTCCCGCTGAATACAGCCGTGGTGGTCTCGTGTCTCTACGATGTCGGGAAGTGGGTGTAATAGCCACTTAGCCGCCAGAAAACTTCTGTAAAAAACCGAGACCATTTTCCGACTCAGAACGACGAGGCGGACGCGCTGATATGTGTTTCCCAGCACACGGACTTACGGTTCTCTTAATTGGCTAGGGTTAGGGTTAGTTTTCAACGCGCGATAGCTCTTGAACGATACGTCCGTCAGACAAGTAATTGACGTTGGCGTTTCCAGCTTTCCGAGGCCTACGATCTGATATGTCCGCCATTGTCGTGCGACCCCCGTAGCCCCTAACCCTAACCCTAGATAACCCTAGTTTTACCTGATCGAAAGGCTTATAGGGTTACCGATGCTAAGAATGTGTTTTTGGTTGAAATGCTAAACTTAAAATTGAGTACCAGAAGCGAGCCACATATCATCGCGTTCGTCTTATCGATGGCTACGCGTGGACGTGACTAACTTTTATTTCTGACCTTTGTGGGAGGAGCTATCGCACTTTAAAGGCTAACCCTAGGGTTAGGAACCGTGCGACCGTGTGCGGAGAGACACATATCCAAATGTCCGTCTCGACAAGCTATATAACATACTAAAAGATGGGACCGTGTCGACCTTTGTGGGAGGAGCTATCGCACTTTAAAGGCTAACCCTAGGGTTAGGAACCGTGCGACCGTGTGCGGAGAGACACATATCCAAATGTCCGTCTCGACAAGCTATATAACATACTAAAAGATGGGACCGTGTCGACCTTTGTGGGAGGAGCTATCGCACTTTAAAGGCTAACCCTAGGGTTAGGAACCGTGCGACCGTGTGCGGAGAGACACATATCCAAATGTCCGTCTCGACAAGCTATATAACATACTAAAAGATGGGACCGTGTCGACCTTTGTGGGAGGAGCTATCGCACTTTAAAGGGTTAGGGTTAGGGTTAGGGTTAGGCAATGGGGGTTCGCAAGATTACCGGTAATCTTACCGATAAGACCCAGGAGCCTCTGAACGTCCAGGACACAAGTATGAGACATCTAAAATTCCGTAATGGCGACCCGATTCGGAATCTGTTGTCCTCATTGATTTCTGAGCTTCCTAGCGGCAACAGCGCCACCATTTGTCTGCCATTAAAATTGCACAAAAAAATTCAAAAAAAAAAAAACTTTTGCCTACGTACTAAGTAGGCCACTGCGAATCTTTTTCCCTCTTGAGAGTTTTGTCTAAAATGTCCAGAAGGGGGCGCAACAGCGAACCCGGAAGTGTTTTGACACTTGTGTTATTTTCAAGATTTAGGGTTAGGTAATGGGGGTTCTACCGATAAGACTCAGGAGCCTCTGAGAGTCCAAAACACAAGTATGAGACATCAAAAATTCCGTAATGGCGACCCGATTCGGAATCTGTTGTCCTCATTGATTTCTGAGCTTCCTAGCGGCAACAGCGCCACCATTTGTCTGCCATTGAAATTGCACAAAAAAATTCAAAAAAAAAAAAACTTTTGCCTACGTACTAAGTAGGCCACTGCGAATCTTTTTCCCTCTTGAGAGTTTTGTCTAAAATGTCCAGAAGGGGGCGCAAAGCGAACCCGGAAGTGTTTTGACACTTGTGTTTTTTTCCAGATTTTTTTTTTTTTTTTTTAGGGTTAGGCTTAGTGTATACAAGTCTGCGGGTTAGGTTTAGGGTGAGGGTTTGAGATAGGTAGTAGTTGTAGTACTAAGACTGGTTAGGGTTAGTGTATACAAGTCTGCGGGTTAGGTTCAGGGTGAGGGTTTGAGATAGGTTGTAGTTGTAGTACTAAGACAAGTCTAAGTCCACATCAAGAAGGTTTTTTTTTTTTTTTTTTTTTTGGTTTAGTTTCTTTTTTTTTTGAATTTTTTTTTTTTTTTTTGAATTTTTTTTCTTTTTTTTCTTTTTTTCTTTTTTTTTTTTCTTTTTTTTTCTTTTTTTGCATGTTTCAAGTGATTTGGGATCGACTGGTAATAGTCCCCAGTGCACTTATTTTGGTGTCCCCAAGCTCTGGGACTTAGTAAAATTTACCCCAGACCTTAGGAGTGTCGTAGAGCGACGGGACCAATTCCATTAAATCCGGCATGAAAAAGTGATTCAGAAAATGTGTTGTTTGAAAAAAAAAAATAATAATTGAGCTCTAGGGGCTGAAAAAACGTGTCTCTTTTGATTTGGCGGAGAGTTAGCAGTGTCGGAGAGCTACGAAACCACTTCCATCGGATTCGGGACGCTTCAAACATTTAGAAACAGTCTTGTTTGTGAAGACAGCAATTTTTTTGAATATCTTATTGAATTTTAAAGCTGCAAGGCCGCAAAATAAAGCCTAAAATGTCAACGCTTGACCTTTGGGTCTTCGGAGTGTCTTTGAGCGTCGGGAGTTGGCTCCCTAGACTCACTTTTTCCCGCTGAATACAGCCGTGGTGGTCTCGTGTCTCTACGATGTCGGGAAGTGGGTGTAATAGCCACTTAGCCGCCAGAAAACTTCTGTAAAAAACCGAGACCATTTTCCGACTCAGAACGACGAGGCGGACGCGCTGATATGTGTTTCCCAGCACACGGACTTACGGTTCTCTTAATTGGCTAGGGTTAGGGTTAGTTTTCAACGCGCGATAGCTCTTGAACGATACGTCCGTCAGACAAGTAATTGACGTTGGCGTTTCCAGCTTTCCGAGGCCTACGATCTGATATGTCCGCCATTGTCGTGCGACCCCCGTAGCCCCTAACCCTAACCCTAGATAACCCTAGTTTTACCTGATCGAAAGGCTTATAGGGTTACCGATGCTAAGAATGTGTTTTTGGTTGAAATGCTAAACTTAAAATTGAGTACCAGAAGCGAGCCACATATCATCGCGTTCGTCTTATCGATGGCTACGCGTGGACGTGACTAACTTTTATTTCTGACCTTTGTGGGAGGAGCTATCGCACTTTAAAGGCTAACCCTAGGGTTAGGAACCGTGCGACCGTGTGCGGAGAGACACATATCCAAATGTCCGTCTCGACAAGCTATATAACATACTAAAAGATGGGACCGTGTCGACCTTTGTGGGAGGAGCTATCGCACTTTAAAGGCTAACCCTAGGGTTAGGAACCGTGCGACCGTGTGCGGAGAGACACATATCCAAATGTCCGTCTCGACAAGCTATATAACATACTAAAAGATGGGACCGTGTCGACCTTTGTGGGAGGAGCTATCGCACTTTAAAGGCTAACCCTAGGGTTAGGAACCGTGCGACCGTGTGCGGAGAGACACATATCCAAATGTCCGTCTCGACAAGCTATATAACATACTAAAAGATGGGACCGTGTCGACCTTTGTGGGAGGAGCTATCGCACTTTAAAGGGTTAGGGTTAGGGTTAGGGTTAGGCAATGGGGGTTCGCAAGATTACCGGTAATCTTACCGATAAGACCCAGGAGCCTCTGAACGTCCAGGACACAAGTATGAGACATCTAAAATTCCGTAATGGCGACCCGATTCGGAATCTGTTGTCCTCATTGATTTCTGAGCTTCCTAGCGGCAACAGCGCCACCATTTGTCTGCCATTAAAATTGCACAAAAAAATTCAAAAAAAAAAAAACTTTTGCCTACGTACTAAGTAGGCCACTGCGAATCTTTTTCCCTCTTGAGAGTTTTGTCTAAAATGTCCAGAAGGGGGCGCAACAGCGAACCCGGAAGTGTTTTGACACTTGTGTTATTTTCAAGATTTAGGGTTAGGTAATGGGGGTTCTACCGATAAGACTCAGGAGCCTCTGAGAGTCCAAAACACAAGTATGAGACATCAAAAATTCCGTAATGGCGACCCGATTCGGAATCTGTTGTCCTCATTGATTTCTGAGCTTCCTAGCGGCAACAGCGCCACCATTTGTCTGCCATTGAAATTGCACAAAAAAATTCAAAAAAAAAAAAACTTTTGCCTACGTACTAAGTAGGCCACTGCGAATCTTTTTCCCTCTTGAGAGTTTTGTCTAAAATGTCCAGAAGGGGGCGCAAAGCGAACCCGGAAGTGTTTTGACACTTGTGTTTTTTTCCAGATTTTTTTTTTTTTTTTTTAGGGTTAGGCTTAGTGTATACAAGTCTGCGGGTTAGGTTTAGGGTGAGGGTTTGAGATAGGTAGTAGTTGTAGTACTAAGACTGGTTAGGGTTAGTGTATACAAGTCTGCGGGTTAGGTTCAGGGTGAGGGTTTGAGATAGGTTGTAGTTGTAGTACTAAGACAAGTCTAAGTCCACATCAAGAAGGTTTTTTTTTTTTTTTTTTTTTTGGTTTAGTTTCTTTTTTTTTTCTTTTTTTTTGATTTTTTTTTTTTTTTTTTTGAATTTTTTTTCTTTTTTTTCTTTTTTTCTTTTTTTTTTTTCTTTTTTTTTCTTTTTTTGCATGTTTCAAGTGATTTGGGATCGACTGGTAATAGTCCCCAGTGCACTTATTTTGGTGTCCCCAAGCTCTGGGACTTAGTAAAATTTACCCCAGACCTTAGGAGTGTCGTAGAGCGACGGGACCAATTCCATTAAATCCGGCATGAAAAAGTGATTCAGAAAATGTGTTGTTTGAAAAAAAAAAATAATAATTGAGCTCTAGGGGCTGAAAAAACGTGTCTCTTTTGATTTGGCGGAGAGTTAGCAGTGTCGGAGAGCTACGAAACCACTTCCATCGGATTCGGGACGCTTCAAACATTTAGAAACAGTCTTGTTTGTGAAGACAGCTATTTTTTTGAATATCTTATTGAATTTTAAAGCTGCAAGGCCGCAAAATAAAGCCTAAAATGTCAACGCTTGACCTTTGGGTCTTCGGAGTGTCTTTGAGCGTCGGGAGTTGGCTCCCTAGACTCACTTTTTCCCGCTGAATACAGCCGTGGTGGTCTCGTGTCTCTACGATGTCGGGAAGTGGGTGTAATAGCCACTTAGCCGCCAGAAAACTTCTGTAAAAAACCGAGACCATTTTCCGACTCAGAACGACGAGGCGGACGCGCTGATATGTGTTTCCCAGCACACGGACTTACGGTTCTCTTAATTGGCTAGGGTTAGGGTTAGTTTTCAACGCGCGATAGCTCTTGAACGATACGTCCGTCAGACAAGTAATTGACGTTGGCGTTTCCAGCTTTCCGAGGCCTACGATCTGATATGTCCGCCATTGTCGTGCGACCCCCGTAGCCCCTAACCCTAACCCTAGATAACCCTAGTTTTACCTGATCGAAAGGCTTATAGGGTTACCGATGCTAAGAATGTGTTTTTGGTTGAAATGCTAAACTTAAAATTGAGTACCAGAAGCGAGCCACATATCATCGCGTTCGTCTTATCGATGGCTACGCGTGGACGTGACTAACTTTTATTTCTGACCTTTGTGGGAGGAGCTATCGCACTTTAAAGGCTAACCCTAGGGTTAGGAACCGTGCGACCGTGTGCGGAGAGACACATATCCAAATGTCCGTCTCGACAAGCTATATAACATACTAAAAGATGGGACCGTGTCGACCTTTGTGGGAGGAGCTATCGCACTTTAAAGGCTAACCCTAGGGTTAGGAACCGTGCGACCGTGTGCGGAGAGACACATATCCAAATGTCCGTCTCGACAAGCTATATAACATACTAAAAGATGGGACCGTGTCGACCTTTGTGGGAGGAGCTATCGCACTTTAAAGGGTTAGGGTTAGGGTTAGGGTTAGGCAATGGGGGTTCGCAAGATTACCGGTAATCTTACCGATAAGACCCAGGAGCCTCTGAACGTCCAGGACACAAGTATGAGACATCTAAAATTCCGTAATGGCGACCCGATTCGGAATCTGTTGTCCTCATTGATTTCTGAGCTTCCTAGCGGCAACAGCGCCACCATTTGTCTGCCATTGAAATTGCACAAAAAAATTCAAAAAAAAAAAAACTTTTGCCTACGTACTAAGTAGGCCACTGCGAATCTTTTTCCCTCTTGAGAGTTTTGTCTAAAATGTCCAGAAGGGGGCGCAAAGCGAACCCGGAAGTGTTTTGACACTTGTGTTTTTTTCCAGATTTTTTTTTTTTTTTTTTAGGGTTAGGCTTAGTGTATACAAGTCTGCGGGTTAGGTTTAGGGTGAGGGTTTGAGATAGGTAGTAGTTGTAGTACTAAGACTGGTTAGGGTTAGTGTATACAAGTCTGCGGGTTAGGTTCAGGGTGAGGGTTTGAGATAGGTTGTAGTTGTAGTACTAAGACAAGTCTAAGTCCACATCAAGAAGGTTTTTTTTTTTTTTTTTTTTTTGGTTTAGTTTCTTTTTTTTTTTCTTTTTTTTTGATTTTTTTTTTTTTTTTTTTGAATTTTTTTTCTTTTTTTTCTTTTTTTCTTTTTTTTTTTTCTTTTTTTTTCTTTTTTTGCATGTTTCAAGTGATTTGGGATCGACTGGTAATAGTCCCCAGTGCACTTATTTTGGTGTCCCCAAGCTCTGGGACTTAGTAAAATTTACCCCAGACCTTAGGAGTGTCGTAGAGCGACGGGACCAATTCCATTAAATCCGGCATGAAAAAGTGATTCAGAAAATGTGTTGTTTGAAAAAAAATAATAATAATTGAGCTCTAGGGGCTGAAAAAACGTGTCTCTTTTGATTTGGCGGAGAGTTAGCAGTGTCGGAGAGCTACGAAACCACTTCCATCGGATTCGGGACGCTTCAAACATTTAGAAACAGTCTTGTTTGTGAAGACAGCAATTTTTTTGAATATCTTATTGAATTTTAAAGCTGCAAGGCCGCAAAATAAAGCCTAAAATGTCAACGCTTGACCTTTGGGTCTTCGGAGTGTCTTTGAGCGTCGGGAGTTGGCTCCCTAGACTCACTTTTTCCCGCTGAATACAGCCGTGGTGGTCTCGTGTCTCTACGATGTCGGGAAGTGGGTGTAATAGCCACTTAGCCGCCAGAAAACTTCTGTAAAAAACCGAGACCATTTTCCGACTCAGAACGACGAGGCGGACGCGCTGATATGTGTTTCCCAGCACACGGACTTACGGTTCTCTTAATTGGCTAGGGTTAGGGTTAGTTTTCAACGCGCGATAGCTCTTGAACGATACGTCCGTCAGACAAGTAATTGACGTTGGCGTTTCCAGCTTTCCGAGGCCTACGATCTGATATGTCCGCCATTGTCGTGCGACCCCCGTAGCCCCTAACCCTAACCCTAGATAACCCTAGTTTTACCTGATCAAAAGGCTTATAGGGTTACCGATGCTAAGAATGTGTTTTTGGTTGAAATGCTAAACTTAAAATTGAGTACCAGAAGCGAGCCACATATCATCGCGTTCGTCTTATCGATGGCTACGCGTGGACGTGACTAACTTTTATTTCTGACCTTTGTGGGAGGAGCTATCGCACTTTAAAGGCTAACCCTAGGGTTAGGAACCGTGCGACCGTGTGCGGAGAGACACATATCCAAATGTCCGTCTCGACAAGCTATATAACATACTAAAAGATGGGACCGTGTCGACCTTTGTGGGAGGAGCTATCGCACTTTAAAGGCTAACCCTAGGGTTAGGAACCGTGCGACCGTGTGCGGAGAGACACATATCCAAATGTCCGTCTCGACAAGCTATATAACATACTAAAAGATGGGACCGTGTCGACCTTTGTGGGAGGAGCTATCGCACTTTAAAGGCTAACCCTAGGGTTAGGAACCGTGCGACCGTGTGCGGAGAGACACATATCCAAATGTCCGTCTCGACAAGCTATATAACATACTAAAAGATGGGACCGTGTCGACCTTTGTGGGAGGAGCTATCGCACTTTAAAGGGTTAGGGTTAGGGTTAGGGTTAGGCAATGGGGGTTCGCAAGATTACCGGTAATCTTACCGATAAGACCCAGGAGCCTCTGAACGTCCAGGACACAAGTATGAGACATCAAAAATTCCGTAATGGCGACCCGATTCGGAATCTGTTGTCCTCATTGATTTCTGAGCTTCCTAGCGGCAACAGCGCCACCATTTGTCTGCCATTGAAATTGCACAAAAAAATTCAAAAAAAAAAAAACTTTTGCCTACGTACTAAGTAGGCCACTGCGAATCTTTTTCCCTCTTGAGAGTTTTGTCTAAAATGTCCAGAAGGGGGCGCAAAGCGAACCCGGAAGTGTTTTGACACTTGTGTTTTTTTCCAGATTTTTTTTTTTTTTTTTTAGGGTTAGGCTTAGTGTATACAAGTCTGCGGGTTAGGTTTAGGGTGAGGGTTTGAGATAGGTAGTAGTTGTAGTACTAAGACTGGTTAGGGTTAGTGTATACAAGTCTGCGGGTTAGGTTCAGGGTGAGGGTTTGAGATAGGTTGTAGTTGTAGTACTAAGACAAGTCTAAGTCCACATCAAGAAGGTTTTTTTTTTTTTTTTTTTTTTGGTTTAGTTTCTTTTTTTTTTTCTTTTTTTTTGATTTTTTTTTTTTTTTTTTTGAATTTTTTTTCTTTTTTTTCTTTTTTTCTTTTTTTTTTTTCTTTTTTTTTCTTTTTTTGCATGTTTCAAGTGATTTGGGATCGACTGGTAATAGTCCCCAGTGCACTTATTTTGGTGTCCCCAAGCTCTGGGACTTAGTAAAATTTACCCCAGACCTTAGGAGTGTCGTAGAGCGACGGGACCAATTCCATTAAATCCGGCATGAAAAAGTGATTCAGAAAATGTGTTGTTTGAAAAAAAAAAATAATAATTGAGCTCTAGGGGCTGAAAAAACGTGTCTCTTTTGATTTGGCGGAGAGTTAGCAGTGTCGGAGAGCTACGAAACCACTTCCATCGGATTCGGGACGCTTCAAACATTTAGAAACAGTCTTGTTTGTGAAGACAGCAATTTTTTTGAATATCTTATTGAATTTTAAAGCTGCAAGGCCGCAAAATAAAGCCTAAAATGTCAACGCTTGACCTTTGGGTCTTCGGAGTGTCTTTGAGCGTCGGGAGTTGGCTCCCTAGACTCACTTTTTCCCGCTGAATACAGCCGTGGTGGTCTCGTGTCTCTACGATGTCGGGAAGTGGGTGTAATAGCCACTTAGCCGCCAGAAAACTTCTGTAAAAAACCGAGACCATTTTCCGACTCAGAACGACGAGGCGGACGCGCTGATATGTGTTTCCCAGCACACGGACTTACAGTTCTCTTAATTGGCTAGGGTTAGGGTTAGTTTTCAACGCGCGATAGCTCTTGAACGATACGTCCGTCAGACAAGTAATTGACGTTGGCGTTTCCAGCTTTCCGAGGCCTACGATCTGATATGTCCGCCATTGTCGTGCGACCCCCGTAGCCCCTAACCCTAACCCTAGATAACCCTAGTTTTACCTGATCGAAAGGCTTATAGGGTTACCGATGCTAAGAATGTGTTTTTGGTTGAAATGCTAAACTTAAAATTGAGTACCAGAAGCGAGCCACATATCATCGCGTTCGTCTTATCGATGGCTACGCGTGGACGTGACTAACTTTTATTTCTGACCTTTGTGGGAGGAGCTATCGCACTTTAAAGGCTAACCCTAGGGTTAGGAACCGTGCGACCGTGTGCGGAGAGACACATATCCAAATGTCCGTCTCGACAAGCTATATAACATACTAAAAGATGGGACCGTGTCGACCTTTGTGGGAGGAGCTATCGCACTTTAAAGGCTAACCCTAGGGTTAGGAACCGTGCGACCGTGTGCGGAGAGACACATATCCAAATGTCCGTCTCGACAAGCTATATAACATACTAAAAGATGGGACCGTGTCGACCTTTGTGGGAGGAGCTATCGCACTTTAAAGGGTTAGGGTTAGGGTTAGGGTTAGGCAATGGGGGTTCGCAAGATTACCGGTAATCTTACCGATAAGACCCAGGAGCCTCTGAACGTCCAGGACACAAGTATGAGACATCTAAAATTCCGTAATGGCGACCCGATTCGGAATCTGTTGTCCTCATTGATTTCTGAGCTTCCTAGCGGCAACAGCGCCACCATTTGTCTGCCATTGAAATTGCACAAAAAAATTCAAAAAAAAAAAAACTTTTGCCTACGTACTAAGTAGGCCACTGCGAATCTTTTTCCCTCTTGAGAGTTTTGTCTAAAATGTCCAGAAGGGGGCGCAAAGCGAACCCGGAAGTGTTTTGACACTAAGAATGTGTTTTTGGTTGAAATGCTAAACTTAAAATTGAGTACCAGAAGCGAGCCACATATCATCGCGTTCGTCTTATCGATGGCTACGCGTGGACGTGACTAACTTTTATTTCTGACCTTTGTGGGAGGAGCTATCGCACTTTAAAGGCTAACCCTAGGGTTAGGAACCGTGCGACCGTGTGCGGAGAGACACATATCCAAATGTCCGTCTCGACAAGCTATATAACATACTAAAAGATGGGACCGTGTCGACCTTTGTGGGAGGAGCTATCGCACTTTAAAGGCTAACCCTAGGGTTAGGAACCGTGCGACCGTGTGCGGAGAGACACATATCCAAATGTCCGTCTCGACAAGCTATATAACATACTAAAAGATGGGACCGTGTCGACCTTTGTGGGAGGAGCTATCGCACTTTAAAGGCTAACCCTAGGGTTAGGAACCGTGCGACCGTGTGCGGAGAGACACATATCCAAATGTCCGTCTCGACAAGCTATATAACATACTAAAAGATGGGACCGTGTCGACCTTTGTGGGAGGAGCTATCGCACTTTAAAGGGTTAGGGTTAGGGTTAGGGTTAGGCAATGGGGGTTCGCAAGATTACCGGTAATCTTACCGATAAGACCCAGGAGCCTCTGAACGTCCAGGACACAAGTATGAGACATCTAAAATTCCGTAATGGCGACCCGATTCGGAATCTGTTGTCCTCATTGATTTCTGAGCTTCCTAGCGGCAACAGCGCCACCATTTGTCTGCCATTAAAATTGCACAAAAAAATTCAAAAAAAAAAAAACTTTTGCCTACGTACTAAGTAGGCCACTGCGAATCTTTTTCCCTCTTGAGAGTTTTGTCTAAAATGTCCAGAAGGGGGCGCAACAGCGAACCCGGAAGTGTTTTGACACTTGTGTTATTTTCAAGATTTAGGGTTAGGTAATGGGGGTTCTACCGATAAGACTCAGGAGCCTCTGAGAGTCCAAAACACAAGTATGAGACATCAAAAATTCCGTAATGGCGACCCGATTCGGAATCTGTTGTCCTCATTGATTTCTGAGCTTCCTAGCGGCAACAGCGCCACCATTTGTCTGCCATTGAAATTGCACAAAAAAATTAAAAAAAAAAAAAACTTTTGCCTACGTACTAAGTAGGCCACTGCGAATCTTTTTCCCTCTTGAGAGTTTTGTCTAAAATGTCCAGAAGGGGGCGCAACCCTTTTTTTTTAGGGTTAGGCTTAGTGTATACAAGTCTGCGGGTTAGGTTTAGGGTGAGGGTTTGAGATAGGTAGTAGTTGTAGTACTAAGACTGGTTAGGGTTAGTGTATACAAGTCTGCGGGTTAGGTTCAGGGTGAGGGTTTGAGATAGGTTGTAGTTGTAGTACTAAGACAAGTCTAAGTCCACATCAAGAAGGTTTTTTTTTTTTTTTTTTTTGGTTTAGTTTCTTTTTTTTTTTCTTTTTTTTTGATTTTTTTTTTTTTTTTTTTGAATTTTTTTTCTTTTTTTTTCTTTTTTTCTTTTTTTTTTTTCTTTTTTTTTCTTTTTTTGCATGTTTCAAGTGATTTGGGATCGACTGGTAATAGTCCCCAGTGCACTTATTTTGGTGTCCCCAAGCTCTGGGACTTAGTAAAATTTACCCCAGACCTTAGGAGTGTCGTAGAGCGACGGGACCAATTCCATTAAATCCGGCATGAAAAAGTGATTCAGAAAATGTGTTGTTTGAAAAAAAATAATAATAATTGAGCTCTAGGGGCTGAAAAAACGTGTCTCTTTTGATTTGGCGGAGAGTTAGCAGTGTCGGAGAGCTACGAAACCACTTCCATCGGATTCGGGACGCTTCAAACATTTAGAAACAGTCTTGTTTGTGAAGACAGCAATTTTTTTGAATATCTTATTGAATTTTAAAGCTGCAAGGCCGCAAAATAAAGCCTAAAATGTCAACGCTTGACCTTTGGGTCTTCGGAGTGTCTTTGAGCGTCGGGAGTTGGCTCCCTAGACTCACTTTTTCCCGCTGAATACAGCCGTGGTGGTCTCGTGTCTCTACGATGTCGGGAAGTGGGTGTAATAGCCACTTAGCCGCCAGAAAACTTCTGTAAAAAACCGAGACCATTTTCCGACTCAGAACGACGAGGCGGACGCGCTGATATGTGTTTCCCAGCACACGGACTTACGGTTCTCTTAATTGGCTAGGGTTAGGGTTAGTTTTCAACGCGCGATAGCTCTTGAACGATACGTCCGTCAGACAAGTAATTGACGTTGGCGTTTCCAGCTTTCCGAGGCCTACGATCTGATATGTCCGCCATTGTCGTGCGACCCCCGTAGCCCCTAACCCTAACCCTAGATAACCCTAGTTTTACCTGATCGAAAGGCTTATAGGGTTACCGATGCTAAGAATGTGTTTTTGGTTGAAATGCTAAACTTAAAATTGAGTACCAGAAGCGAGCCACATATCATCGCGTTCGTCTTATCGATGGCTACGCGTGGACGTGACTAACTTTTATTTCTGACCTTTGTGGGAGGAGCTATCGCACTTTAAAGGCTAACCCTAGGGTTAGGAACCGTGCGACCGTGTGCGGAGAGACACATATCCAAATGTCCGTCTCGACAAGCTATATAACATACTAAAAGATGGGACCGTGTCGACCTTTGTGGGAGGAGCTATCGCACTTTAAAGGCTAACCCTAGGGTTAGGAACCGTGCGACCGTGTGCGGAGAGACACATATCCAAATGTCCGTCTCGACAAGCTATATAACATACTAAAAGATGGGACCGTGTCGACCTTTGTGGGAGGAGCTATCGCACTTTAAAGGCTAACCCTAGGGTTAGGAACCGTGCGACCGTGTGCGGAGAGACACATATCCAAATGTCCGTCTCGACAAGCTATATAACATACTAAAAGATGGGACCGTGTCGACCTTTGTGGGAGGAGCTATCGCACTTTAAAGGGTTAGGGTTAGGGTTAGGGTTAGGCAATGGGGGTTCGCAAGATTACCGGTAATCTTACCGATAAGACCCAGGAGCCTCTGAACGTCCAGGACACAAGTATGAGACATCTAAAATTCCGTAATGGCGACCCGATTCGGAATCTGTTGTCCTCATTGATTTCTGAGCTTCCTAGCGGCAACAGCGCCACCATTTGTCTGCCATTGAAATTGCACAAAAAAATTCAAAAAAAAAAAAACTTTTGCCTACGTACTAAGTAGGCCACTGCGAATCTTTTTCCCTCTTGAGAGTTTTGTCTAAAATGTCCAGAAGGGGGCGCAAAGCGAACCCGGAAGTGTTTTGACACTAAGAATGTGTTTTTGGTTGAAATGCTAAACTTAAAATTGAGTACCAGAAGCGAGCCACATATCATCGCGTTCGTCTTATCGATGGCTACGCGTGGACGTGACTAACTTTTATTTCTGACCTTTGTGGGAGGAGCTATCGCACTTTAAAGGCTAACCCTAGGGTTAGGAACCGTGCGACCGTGTGCGGAGAGACACATATCCAAATGTCCGTCTCGACAAGCTATATAACATACTAAAAGATGGGACCGTGTCGACCTTTGTGGGAGGAGCTATCGCACTTTAAAGGCTAACCCTAGGGTTAGGAACCGTGCGACCGTGTGCGGAGAGACACATATCCAAATGTCCGTCTCGACAAGCTATATAACATACTAAAAGATGGGACCGTGTCGACCTTTGTGGGAGGAGCTATCGCACTTTAAAGGCTAACCCTAGGGTTAGGAACCGTGCGACCGTGTGCGGAGAGACACATATCCAAATGTCCGTCTCGACAAGCTATATAACATACTAAAAGATGGGACCGTGTCGACCTTTGTGGGAGGAGCTATCGCACTTTAAAGGGTTAGGGTTAGGGTTAGGGTTAGGCAATGGGGGTTCGCAAGATTACCGGTAATCTTACCGATAAGACCCAGGAGCCTCTGAACGTCCAGGACACAAGTATGAGACATCTAAAATTCCGTAATGGCGACCCGATTCGGAATCTGTTGTCCTCATTGATTTCTGAGCTTCCTAGCGGCAACAGCGCCACCATTTGTCTGCCATTAAAATTGCACAAAAAAATTCAAAAAAAAAAAAACTTTTGCCTACGTACTAAGTAGGCCACTGCGAATCTTTTTCCCTCTTGAGAGTTTTGTCTAAAATGTCCAGAAGGGGGCGCAACAGCGAACCCGGAAGTGTTTTGACACTTGTGTTATTTTCAAGATTTAGGGTTAGGTAATGGGGGTTCTACCGATAAGACTCAGGAGCCTCTGAGAGTCCAAAACACAAGTATGAGACATCAAAAATTCCGTAATGGCGACCCGATTCGGAATCTGTTGTCCTCATTGATTTCTGAGCTTCCTAGCGGCAACAGCGCCACCATTTGTCTGCCATTGAAATTGCACAAAAAAATTAAAAAAAAAAAACTTTTGCCTACGTACTAAGTAGGCCACTGCGAATCTTTTTCCCTCTTGAGAGTTTTGTCTAAAATGTCCAGAAGGGGGCGCAACCCTTTTTTTTTAGGGTTAGGCTTAGTGTATACAAGTCTGCGGGTTAGGTTTAGGGTGAGGGTTTGAGATAGGTAGTAGTTGTAGTACTAAGACTGGTTAGGGTTAGTGTATACAAGTCTGCGGGTTAGGTTCAGGGTGAGGGTTTGAGATAGGTTGTAGTTGTAGTACTAAGACAAGTCTAAGTCCACATCAAGAAGGTTTTTTTTTTTTTTTTTTTTTTGGTTTAGTTTCTTTTTTTTTTTCTTTTTTTTTGATTTTTTTTTTTTTTTTTTTGAATTTTTTTTCTTTTTTTTTCTTTTTTTCTTTTTTTTTTTTCTTTTTTTTTCTTTTTTTGCATGTTTCAAGTGATTTGGGATCGACTGGTAATAGTCCCCAGTGCACTTATTTTGGTGTCCCCAAGCTCTGGGACTTAGTAAAATTTACCCCAGACCTTAGGAGTGTCGTAGAGCGACGGGACCAATTCCATTAAATCCGGCATGAAAAAGTGATTCAGAAAATGTGTTGTTTGAAAAAAAAAAATAATAATTGAGCTCTAGGGGCTGAAAAAACGTGTCTCTTTTGATTTGGCGGAGAGTTAGCAGTGTCGGAGAGCTACGAAACCACTTCCATCGGATTCGGGACGCTTCAAACATTTAGAAACAGTCTTGTTTGTGAAGACAGCAATTTTTTTGAATATCTTATTGAATTTTAAAGCTGCAAGGCCGCAAAATAAAGCCTAAAATGTCAACGCTTGACCTTTGGGTCTTCGGAGTGTCTTTGAGCGTCGGGAGTTGGCTCCCTAGACTCACTTTTTCCCGCTGAATACAGCCGTGGTGGTCTCGTGTCTCTACGATGTCGGGAAGTGGGTGTAATAGCCACTTAGCCGCCAGAAAACTTCTGTAAAAAACCGAGACCATTTTCCGACTCAGAACGACGAGGCGGACGCGCTGATATGTGTTTCCCAGCACACGGACTTACGGTTCTCTTAATTGGCTAGGGTTAGGGTTAGTTTTCAACGCGCGATAGCTCTTGAACGATACGTCCGTCAGACAAGTAATTGACGTTGGCGTTTCCAGCTTTCCGAGGCCTACGATCTGATATGTCCGCCATTGTCGTGCGACCCCCGTAGCCCCTAACCCTAACCCTAGATAACCCTAGTTTTACCTGATCGAAAGGCTTATAGGGTTACCGATGCTAAGAATGTGTTTTTGGTTGAAATGCTAAACTTAAAATTGAGTACCAGAAGCGAGCCACATATCATCGCGTTCGTCTTATCGATGGCTACGCGTGGACGTGACTAACTTTTATTTCTGACCTTTGTGGGAGGAGCTATCGCACTTTAAAGGCTAACCCTAGGGTTAGGAACCGTGCGACCGTGTGCGGAGAGACACATATCCAAATGTCCGTCTCGACAAGCTATATAACATACTAAAAGATGGGACCGTGTCGACCTTTGTGGGAGGAGCTATCGCACTTTAAAGGCTAACCCTAGGGTTAGGAACCGTGCGACCGTGTGCGGAGAGACACATATCCAAATGTCCGTCTCGACAAGCTATATAACATACTAAAAGATGGGACCGTGTCGACCTTTGTGGGAGGAGCTATCGCACTTTAAAGGCTAACCCTAGGGTTAGGAACCGTGCGACCGTGTGCGGAGAGACACATATCCAAATGTCCGTCTCGACAAGCTATATAACATACTAAAAGATGGGACCGTGTCGACCTTTGTGGGAGGAGCTATCGCACTTTAAAGGGTTAGGGTTAGGGTTAGGGTTAGGCAATGGGGGTTCGCAAGATTACCGGTAATCTTACCGATAAGACCCAGGAGCCTCTGAACGTCCAGGACACAAGTATGAGACATCTAAAATTCCGTAATGGCGACCCGATTCGGAATCTGTTGTCCTCATTGATTTCTGAGCTTCCTAGCGGCAACAGCGCCACCATTTGTCTGCCATTGAAATTGCACAAAAAAATTCAAAAAAAAAAAAACTTTTGCCTACGTACTAAGTAGGCCACTGCGAATCTTTTTCCCTCTTGAGAGTTTTGTCTAAAATGTCCAGAAGGGGGCGCAAAGCGAACCCGGAAGTGTTTTGACACTAAGAATGTGTTTTTGGTTGAAATGCTAAACTTAAAATTGAGTACCAGAAGCGAGCCACATATCATCGCGTTCGTCTTATCGATGGCTACGCGTGGACGTGACTAACTTTTATTTCTGACCTTTGTGGGAGGAGCTATCGCACTTTAAAGGCTAACCCTAGGGTTAGGAACCGTGCGACCGTGTGCGGAGAGACACATATCCAAATGTCCGTCTCGACAAGCTATATAACATACTAAAAGATGGGACCGTGTCGACCTTTGTGGGAGGAGCTATCGCACTTTAAAGGCTAACCCTAGGGTTAGGAACCGTGCGACCGTGTGCGGAGAGACACATATCCAAATGTCCGTCTCGACAAGCTATATAACATACTAAAAGATGGGACCGTGTCGACCTTTGTGGGAGGAGCTATCGCACTTTAAAGGCTAACCCTAGGGTTAGGAACCGTGCGACCGTGTGCGGAGAGACACATATCCAAATGTCCGTCTCGACAAGCTATATAACATACTAAAAGATGGGACCGTGTCGACCTTTGTGGGAGGAGCTATCGCACTTTAAAGGGTTAGGGTTAGGGTTAGGGTTAGGCAATGGGGGTTCGCAAGATTACCGGTAATCTTACCGATAAGACCCAGGAGCCTCTGAACGTCCAGGACACAAGTATGAGACATCTAAAATTCCGTAATGGCGACCCGATTCGGAATCTGTTGTCCTCATTGATTTCTGAGCTTCCTAGCGGCAACAGCGCCACCATTTGTCTGCCATTAAAATTGCACAAAAAAATTCAAAAAAAAAAAAACCTTTGCCTACGTACTAAGTAGGCCACTGCGAATCTTTTTCCCTCTTGAGAGTTTTGTCTAAAATGTCCAGAAGGGGGCGCAACAGCGAACCCGGAAGTGTTTTGACACTTGTGTTATTTTCAAGATTTAGGGTTAGGTAATGGGGGTTCTACCGATAAGACTCAGGAGCCTCTGAGAGTCCAAAACACAAGTATGAGACATCAAAAATTCCGTAATGGCGACCCGATTCGGAATCTGTTGTCCTCATTGATTTCTGAGCTTCCTAGCGGCAACAGCGCCACCATTTGTCTGCCATTGAAATTGCACAAAAAAATTCAAAAAAAAAAAAACTTTTGCCTACGTACTAAGTAGGCCACTGCGAATCTTTTTCCCTCTTGAGAGTTTTGTCTAAAATGTCCAGAAGGGGGCGCAAAGCGAACCCGGAAGTGTTTTGACACTAAGAATGTGTTTTTGGTTGAAATGCTAAACTTAAAATTGAGTACCAGAAGCGAGCCACATATCATCGCGTTCGTCTTATCGATGGCTACGCGTGGACGTGACTAACTTTTATTTCTGACCTTTGTGGGAGGAGCTATCGCACTTTAAAGGCTAACCCTAGGGTTAGGAACCGTGCGACCGTGTGCGGAGAGACACATATCCAAATGTCCGTCTCGACAAGCTATATAACATACTAAAAGATGGGACCGTGTCGACCTTTGTGGGAGGAGCTATCGCACTTTAAAGGCTAACCCTAGGGTTAGGAACCGTGCGACCGTGTGCGGAGAGACACATATCCAAATGTCCGTCTCGACAAGCTATATAACATACTAAAAGATGGGACCGTGTCGACCTTTGTGGGAGGAGCTATCGCACTTTAAAGGCTAACCCTAGGGTTAGGAACCGTGCGACCGTGTGCGGAGAGACACATATCCAAATGTCCGTCTCGACAAGCTATATAACATACTAAAAGATGGGACCGTGTCGACCTTTGTGGGAGGAGCTATCGCACTTTAAAGGGTTAGGGTTAGGGTTAGGGTTAGGCAATGGGGGTTCGCAAGATTACCGGTAATCTTACCGATAAGACCCAGGAGCCTCTGAACGTCCAGGACACAAGTATGAGACATCTAAAATTCCGTAATGGCGACCCGATTCGGAATCTGTTGTCCTCATTGATTTCTGAGCTTCCTAGCGGCAACAGCGCCACCATTTGTCTGCCATTGAAATTGCACAAAAAAATTCAAAAAAAAAAAAACTTTTGCCTACGTACTAAGTAGGCCACTGCGAATCTTTTTCCCTCTTGAGAGTTTTGTCTAAAATGTCCAGAAGGGGGCGCAAAGCGAACCCGGAAGTGTTTTGACACTAAGAATGTGTTTTTGGTTGAAATGCTAAACTTAAAATTGAGTACCAGAAGCGAGCCACATATCATCGCGTTCGTCTTATCGATGGCTACGCGTGGACGTGACTAACTTTTATTTCTGACCTTTGTGGGAGGAGCTATCGCACTTTAAAGGCTAACCCTAGGGTTAGGAACCGTGCGACCGTGTGCGGAGAGACACATATCCAAATGTCCGTCTCGACAAGCTATATAACATACTAAAAGATGGGACCGTGTCGACCTTTGTGGGAGGAGCTATCGCACTTTAAAGGCTAACCCTAGGGTTAGGAACCGTGCGACCGTGTGCGGAGAGACACATATCCAAATGTCCGTCTCGACAAGCTATATAACATACTAAAAGATGGGACCGTGTCGACCTTTGTGGGAGGAGCTATCGCACTTTAAAGGCTAACCCTAGGGTTAGGAACCGTGCGACCGTGTGCGGAGAGACACATATCCAAATGTCCGTCTCGACAAGCTATATAACATACTAAAAGATGGGACCGTGTCGACCTTTGTGGGAGGAGCTATCACACTTTAAAGGGTTAGGGTTAGGGTTAGGGTTAGGCAATGGGGGTTCGCAAGATTACCGGTAATCTTACCGATAAGACCCAGGAGCCTCTGAACGTCCAGGACACAAGTATGAGACATCTAAAATTCCGTAATGGCGACCCGATTCGGAATCTGTTGTCCTCATTGATTTCTGAGCTTCCTAGCGGCAACAGCGCCACCATTTGTCTGCCATTGAAATTGCACAAAAAAATTCAAAAAAAAAAAAACTTTTGCCTACGTACTAAGTAGGCCACTGCGAATCTTTTTCCCTCTTGAGAGTTTTGTCTAAAATGTCCAGAAGGGGGCGCAAAGCGAACCCGGAAGTGTTTTGACACTAAGAATGTGTTTTTGGTTGAAATGCTAAACTTAAAATTGAGTACCAGAAGCGAGCCACATATCATCGCGTTCGTCTTATCGATGGCTACGCGTGGACGTGACTAACTTTTATTTCTGACCTTTGTGGGAGGAGCTATCGCACTTTAAAGGCTAACCCTAGGGTTAGGAACCGTGCGACCGTGTGCGGAGAGACACATATCCAAATGTCCGTCTCGACAAGCTATATAACATACTAAAAGATGGGACCGTGTCGACCTTTGTGGGAGGAGCTATCGCACTTTAAAGGCTAACCCTAGGGTTAGGAACCGTGCGACCGTGTGCGGAGAGACACATATCCAAATGTCCGTCTCGACAAGCTATATAACATACTAAAAGATGGGACCGTGTCGACCTTTGTGGGAGGAGCTATCGCACTTTAAAGGCTAACCCTAGGGTTAGGAACCGTGCGACCGTGTGCGGAGAGACACATATCCAAATGTCCGTCTCGACAAGCTATATAACATACTAAAAGATGGGACCGTGTCGACCTTTGTGGGAGGAGCTATCGCACTTTAAAGGGTTAGGGTTAGGGTTAGGGTTAGGCAATGGGGGTTCGCAAGATTACCGGTAATCTTACCGATAAGACCCAGGAGCCTCTGAACGTCCAGGACACAAGTATGAGACATCTAAAATTCCGTAATGGCGACCCGATTCGGAATCTGTTGTCCTCATTGATTTCTGAGCTTCCTAGCGGCAACAGCGCCACCATTTGTCTGCCATTAAAATTGCACAAAAAAATTCAAAAAAAAAAAAACCTTTGCCTACGTACTAAGTAGGCCACTGCGAATCTTTTTCCCTCTTGAGAGTTTTGTCTAAAATGTCCAGAAGGGGGCGCAACAGCGAACCCGGAAGTGTTTTGACACTTGTGTTATTTTCAAGATTTAGGGTTAGGTAATGGGGGTTCTACCGATAAGACTCAGGAGCCTCTGAGAGTCCAAAACACAAGTATGAGACATCAAAAATTCCGTAATGGCGACCCGATTCGGAATCTGTTGTCCTCATTGATTTCTGAGCTTCCTAGCGGCAACAGCGCCACCATTTGTCTGCCATTGAAATTGCACAAAAAAATTCAAAAAAAAAAAACTTTTGCCTACGTACTAAGTAGGCCACTGCGAATCTTTTTCCCTCTTGAGAGTTTTGTCTAAAATGTCCAGAAGGGGGCGCAAAGCGAACCCGGAAGTGTTTTGACACTAAGAATGTGTTTTTGGTTGAAATGCTAAACTTAAAATTGAGTACCAGAAGCGAGCCACATATCATCGCGTTCGTCTTATCGATGGCTACGCGTGGACGTGACTAACTTTTATTTCTGACCTTTGTGGGAGGAGCTATCGCACTTTAAAGGCTAACCCTAGGGTTAGGAACCGTGCGACCGTGTGCGGAGAGACACATATCCAAATGTCCGTCTCGACAAGCTATATAACATACTAAAAGATGGGACCGTGTCGACCTTTGTGGGAGGAGCTATCGCACTTTAAAGGCTAACCCTAGGGTTAGGAACCGTGCGACCGTGTGCGGAGAGACACATATCCAAATGTCCGTCTCGACAAGCTATATAACATACTAAAAGATGGGACCGTGTCGACCTTTGTGGGAGGAGCTATCGCACTTTAAAGGCTAACCCTAGGGTTAGGAACCGTGCGACCGTGTGCGGAGAGACACATATCCAAATGTCCGTCTCGACAAGCTATATAACATACTAAAAGATGGGACCGTGTCGACCTTTGTGGGAGGAGCTATCGCACTTTAAAGGCTAACCCTAGGGTTAGGAACCGTGCGACCGTGTGCGGAGAGACACATATCCAAATGTCCGTCTCGACAAGCTATATAACATACTAAAAGATGGGACCGTGTCGACCTTTGTGGGAGGAGCTATCGCACTTTAAAGGGTTAGGGTTAGGGTTAGGGTTAGGCAATGGGGGTTCGCAAGATTACCGGTAATCTTACCGATAAGACCCAGGAGCCTCTGAACGTCCAGGACACAAGTATGAGACATCTAAAATTCCGTAATGGCGACCCGATTCGGAATCTGTTGTCCTCATTGATTTCTGAGCTTCCTAGCGGCAACAGCGCCACCATTTGTCTGCCATTGAAATTGCACAAAAAAATTCAAAAAAAAAAAAACTTTTGCCTACGTACTAAGTAGGCCACTGCGAATCTTTTTCCCTCTTGAGAGTTTTGTCTAAAATGTCCAGAAGGGGGCGCAAAGCGAACCCGGAAGTGTTTTGACACTAAGAATGTGTTTTTGGTTGAAATGCTAAACTTAAAATTGAGTACCAGAAGCGAGCCACATATCATCGCGTTCGTCTTATCGATGGCTACGCGTGGACGTGACTAACTTTTATTTCTGACCTTTGTGGGAGGAGCTATCGCACTTTAAAGGCTAACCCTAGGGTTAGGAACCGTGCGACCGTGTGCGGAGAGACACATATCCAAATGTCCGTCTCGACAAGCTATATAACATACTAAAAGATGGGACCGTGTCGACCTTTGTGGGAGGAGCTATCGCACTTTAAAGGCTAACCCTAGGGTTAGGAACCGTGCGACCGTGTGCGGAGAGACACATATCCAAATGTCCGTCTCGACAAGCTATATAACATACTAAAAGATGGGACCGTGTCGACCTTTGTGGGAGGAGCTATCGCACTTTAAAGGCTAACCCTAGGGTTAGGAACCGTGCGACCGTGTGCGGAGAGACACATATCCAAATGTCCGTCTCGACAAGCTATATAACATACTAAAAGATGGGACCGTGTCGACCTTTGTGGGAGGAGCTATCGCACTTTAAAGGGTTAGGGTTAGGGTTAGGGTTAGGCAATGGGGGTTCGCAAGATTACCGGTAATCTTACCGATAAGACCCAGGAGCCTCTGAACGTCCAGGACACAAGTATGAGACATCTAAAATTCCGTAATGGCGACCCGATTCGGAATCTGTTGTCCTCATTGATTTCTGAGCTTCCTAGCGGCAACAGCGCCACCATTTGTCTGCCATTGAAATTGCACAAAAAAATTCAAAAAAAAAAAAACTTTTGCCTACGTACTAAGTAGGCCACTGCGAATCTTTTTCCCTCTTGAGAGTTTTGTCTAAAATGTCCAGAAGGGGGCGCAAAGCGAACCCGGAAGTGTTTTGACACTAAGAATGTGTTTTTGGTTGAAATGCTAAACTTAAAATTGAGTACCAGAAGCGAGCCACATATCATCGCGTTCGTCTTATCGATGGCTACGCGTGGACGTGACTAACTTTTATTTCTGACCTTTGTGGGAGGAGCTATCGCACTTTAAAGGCTAACCCTAGGGTTAGGAACCGTGCGACCGTGTGCGGAGAGACACATATCCAAATGTCCGTCTCGACAAGCTATATAACATACTAAAAGATGGGACCGTGTCGACCTTTGTGGGAGGAGCTATCGCACTTTAAAGGCTAACCCTAGGGTTAGGAACCGTGCGACCGTGTGCGGAGAGACACATATCCAAATGTCCGTCTCGACAAGCTATATAACATACTAAAAGATGGGACCGTGTCGACCTTTGTGGGAGGAGCTATCGCACTTTAAAGGCTAACCCTAGGGTTAGGAACCGTGCGACCGTGTGCGGAGAGACACATATCCAAATGTCCGTCTCGACAAGCTATATAACATACTAAAAGATGGGACCGTGTCGACCTTTGTGGGAGGAGCTATCGCACTTTAAAGGGTTAGGGTTAGGGTTAGGGTTAGGCAATGGGGGTTCGCAAGATTACCGGTAATCTTACCGATAAGACCCAGGAGCCTCTGAACGTCCAGGACACAAGTATGAGACATCTAAAATTCCGTAATGGCGACCCGATTCGGAATCTGTTGTCCTCATTGATTTCTGAGCTTCCTAGCGGCAACAGCGCCACCATTTGTCTGCCATTAAAATTGCACAAAAAAATTCAAAAAAAAAAAAACTTTTGCCTACGTACTAAGTAGGCCACTGCGAATCTTTTTTCCTCTTGAGAGTTTTGTCTAAAATGTCCAGAAGGGGGCGCAACAGCGAACCCGGAAGTGTTTTGACACTTGTGTTATTTTCAAGATTTAGGGTTAGGTAATGGGGGTTCTACCGATAAGACTCAGGAGCCTCTGAGAGTCCAAAACACAAGTATGAGACATCAAAAATTCCGTAATGGCGACCCGATTCGGAATCTGTTGTCCTCATTGATTTCTGAGCTTCCTAGCGGCAACAGCGCCACCATTTGTCTGCCATTGAAATTGCACAAAAAAATTCAAAAAAAAAAAAACTTTTGCCTACGTACTAAGTAGGCCACTGCGAATCTTTTTCCCTCTTGAGAGTTTTGTCTAAAATGTCCAGAAGGGGGCGAAAAGCGAACCCGGAAGTGTTTTGACACTTGTGTTTTTTTCCAGATTTTTTTTTTTTTTTTTTTAGGGTTAGGCTTAGTGTATACAAGTCTGCGGGTTAGGTTTAGGGTGAGGGTTTGAGATAGGTAGTAGTTGTAGTACTAAGACTGGTTAGGGTTAGTGTATACAAGTCTGCGGGTTAGGTTCAGGGTGAGGGTTTGAGATAGGTTGTAGTTGTAGTACTAAGACAAGTCTAAGTCCACATCAAGAAGGTTTTTTTTTTTTTTTTTTTTTTGGTTTAGTTTCTTTTTTTTTTTCTTTTTTTTTGATTTTTTTTTTTTTTTTTTTGAATTTTTTTTCTTTTTTTTCTTTTTTTCTTTTTTTTTTTTTCTTTTTTTTTCTTTTTTTGCATGTTTCAAGTGATTTGGGATCGACTGGTAATAGTCCCCAGTGCACTTATTTTGGTGTCCCCAAGCTCTGGGACTTAGTAAAATTTACCCCAGACCTTAGGAGTGTCGTAGAGCGACGGGACCAATTCCATTAAATCCGGCATGAAAAAGTGATTCAGAAAATGTGTTGTTTGAAAAAAAAAAATAATAATTGAGCTCTAGGGGCTGAAAAAACGTGTCTCTTTTGATTTGGCGGAGAGTTAGCAGTGTCGGAGAGCTACGAAACCACTTCCATCGGATTCGGGACGCTTCAAACATTTAGAAACAGTCTTGTTTGTGAAGACAGCAATTTTTTTGAATATCTTATTGAATTTTAAAGCTGCAAGGCCGCAAAATAAAGCCTAAAATGTCAACGCTTGACCTTTGGGTCTTCGGAGTGTCTTTGAGCGTCGGGAGTTGGCTCCCTAGACTCACTTTTTCCCGCTGAATACAGCCGTGGTGGTCTCGTGTCTCTACGATGTCGGGAAGTGGGTGTAATAGCCACTTAGCCGCCAGAAAACTTCTGTAAAAAACCGAGACCATTTTCCGACTCAGAACGACGAGGCGGACGCGCTGATATGTGTTTCCCAGCACACGGACTTACGGTTCTCTTAATTGGCTAGGGTTAGGGTTAGTTTTCAACGCGCGATAGCTCTTGAACGATACGTCCGTCAGACAAGTAATTGACGTTGGCGTTTCCAGCTTTCCGAGGCCTACGATCTGATATGTCCGCCATTGTCGTGCGACCCCCGTAGCCCCTAACCCTAACCCTAGATAACCCTAGTTTTACCTGATCGAAAGGCTTATAGGGTTACCGATGCTAAGAATGTGTTTTTGGTTGAAATGCTAAACTTAAAATTGAGTACCAGAAGCGAGCCACATATCATCGCGTTCGTCTTATCGATGGCTACGCGTGGACGTGACTAACTTTTATTTCTGACCTTTGTGGGAGGAGCTATCGCACTTTAAAGGCTAACCCTAGGGTTAGGAACCGTGCGACCGTGTGCGGAGAGACACATATCCAAATGTCCGTCTCGACAAGCTATATAACATACTAAAAGATGGGACCGTGTCGACCTTTGTGGGAGGAGCTATCGCACTTTAAAGGCTAACCCTAGGGTTAGGAACCGTGCGACCGTGTGCGGAGAGACACATATCCAAATGTCCGTCTCGACAAGCTATATAACATACTAAAAGATGGGACCGTGTCGACCTTTGTGGGAGGAGCTATCGCACTTTAAAGGCTAACCCTAGGGTTAGGAACCGTGCGACCGTGTGCGGAGAGACACATATCCAAATGTCCGTCTCGACAAGCTATATAACATACTAAAAGATGGGACCGTGTCGACCTTTGTGGGAGGAGCTATCGCACTTTAAAGGCTAACCCTAGGGTTAGGAACCGTGCGACCGTGTGCGGAGAGACACATATCCAAATGTCCGTCTCGACAAGCTATATAACATACTAAAAGATGGGACCGTGTCGACCTTTGTGGGAGGAGCTATCGCACTTTAAAGGCTAACCCTAGGGTTAGGAACCGTGCGACCGTGTGCGGAGAGACACATATCCAAATGTCCGTCTCGACAAGCTATATAACATACTAAAAGATGGGACCGTGTCGACCTTTGTGGGAGGAGCTATCGCACTTTAAAGGGTTAGGGTTAGGGTTAGGGTTAGGCAATGGGGGTTCGCAAGATTACCGGTAATCTTACCGATAAGACCCAGGAGCCTCTGAACGTCCAGGACACAAGTATGAGACATCTAAAATTCCGTAATGGCGACCCGATTCGGAATCTGTTGTCCTCATTGATTTCTGAGCTTCCTAGCGGCAACAGCGCCACCATTTGTCTGCCATTGAAATTGCACAAAAAAATTCAAAAAAAAAAAAACTTTTGCCTACGTACTAAGTAGGCCACTGCGAATCTTTTTCCCTCTTGAGAGTTTTGTCTAAAATGTCCAGAAGGGGGCGCAAAGCGAACCCGGAAGTGTTTTGACACTAAGAATGTGTTTTTGGTTGAAATGCTAAACTTAAAATTGAGTACCAGAAGCGAGCCACATATCATCGCGTTCGTCTTATCGATGGCTACGCGTGGACGTGACTAACTTTTATTTCTGACCTTTGTGGGAGGAGCTATCGCACTTTAAAGGCTAACCCTAGGGTTAGGAACCGTGCGACCGTGTGCGGAGAGACACATATCCAAATGTCCGTCTCGACAAGCTATATAACATACTAAAAGATGGGACCGTGTCGACCTTTGTGGGAGGAGCTATCGCACTTTAAAGGCTAACCCTAGGGTTAGGAACCGTGCGACCGTGTGCGGAGAGACACATATCCAAATGTCCGTCTCGACAAGCTATATAACATACTAAAAGATGGGACCGTGTCGACCTTTGTGGGAGGAGCTATCGCACTTTAAAGGCTAACCCTAGGGTTAGGAACCGTGCGACCGTGTGCGGAGAGACACATATCCAAATGTCCGTCTCGACAAGCTATATAACATACTAAAAGATGGGACCGTGTCGACCTTTGTGGGAGGAGCTATCGCACTTTAAAGGGTTAGGGTTAGGGTTAGGGTTAGGCAATGGGGGTTCGCAAGATTACCGGTAATCTTACCGATAAGACCCAGGAGCCTCTGAACGTCCAGGACACAAGTATGAGACATCTAAAATTCCGTAATGGCGACCCGATTCGGAATCTGTTGTCCTCATTGATTTCTGAGCTTCCTAGCGGCAACAGCGCCACCATTTGTCTGCCATTGAAATTGCACAAAAAAATTCAAAAAAAAAAAAACTTTTGCCTACGTACTAAGTAGGCCACTGCGAATCTTTTTCCCTCTTGAGAGTTTTGTCTAAAATGTCCAGAAGGGGGCGCAAAGCGAACCCGGAAGTGTTTTGACACTAAGAATGTGTTTTTGGTTGAAATGCTAAACTTAAAATTGAGTACCAGAAGCGAGCCACATATCATCGCGTTCGTCTTATCGATGGCTACGCGTGGACGTGACTAACTTTTATTTCTGACCTTTGTGGGAGGAGCTATCGCACTTTAAAGGCTAACCCTAGGGTTAGGAACCGTGCGACCGTGTGCGGAGAGACACATATCCAAATGTCCGTCTCGACAAGCTATATAACATACTAAAAGATGGGACCGTGTCGACCTTTGTGGGAGGAGCTATCGCACTTTAAAGGCTAACCCTAGGGTTAGGAACCGTGCGACCGTGTGCGGAGAGACACATATCCAAATGTCCGTCTCGACAAGCTATATAACATACTAAAAGATGGGACCGTGTCGACCTTTGTGGGAGGAGCTATCGCACTTTAAAGGCTAACCCTAGGGTTAGGAACCGTGCGACCGTGTGCGGAGAGACACATATCCAAATGTCCGTCTCGACAAGCTATATAACATACTAAAAGATGGGACCGTGTCGACCTTTGTGGGAGGAGCTATCGCACTTTAAAGGGTTAGGGTTAGGGTTAGGGTTAGGCAATGGGGGTTCGCAAGATTACCGGTAATCTTACCGATAAGACCCAGGAGCCTCTGAACGTCCAGGACACAAGTATGAGACATCTAAAATTCCGTAATGGCGACCCGATTCGGAATCTGTTGTCCTCATTGATTTCTGAGCTTCCTAGCGGCAACAGCGCCACCATTTGTCTGCCATTGAAATTGCACAAAAAAATTCAAAAAAAAAAAAACTTTTGCCTACGTACTAAGTAGGCCACTGCGAATCTTTTTCCCTCTTGAGAGTTTTGTCTAAAATGTCCAGAAGGGGGCGCAAAGCGAACCCGGAAGTGTTTTGACACTAAGAATGTGTTTTTGGTTGAAATGCTAAACTTAAAATTGAGTACCAGAAGCGAGCCACATATCATCGCGTTCGTCTTATCGATGGCTACGCGTGGACGTGACTAACTTTTATTTCTGACCTTTGTGGGAGGAGCTATCGCACTTTAAAGGCTAACCCTAGGGTTAGGAACCGTGCGACCGTGTGCGGAGAGACACATATCCAAATGTCCGTCTCGACAAGCTATATAACATACTAAAAGATGGGACCGTGTCGACCTTTGTGGGAGGAGCTATCGCACTTTAAAGGCTAACCCTAGGGTTAGGAACCGTGCGACCGTGTGCGGAGAGACACATATCCAAATGTCCGTCTCGACAAGCTATATAACATACTAAAAGATGGGACCGTGTCGACCTTTGTGGGAGGAGCTATCGCACTTTAAAGGCTAACCCTAGGGTTAGGAACCGTGCGACCGTGTGCGGAGAGACACATATCCAAATGTCCGTCTCGACAAGCTATATAACATACTAAAAGATGGGACCGTGTCGACCTTTGTGGGAGGAGCTATCGCACTTTAAAGGGTTAGGGTTAGGGTTAGGGTTAGGCAATGGGGGTTCGCAAGATTACCGGTAATCTTACCGATAAGACCCAGGAGCCTCTGAACGTCCAGGACACAAGTATGAGACATCTAAAATTCCGTAATGGCGACCCGATTCGGAATCTGTTGTCCTCATTGATTTCTGAGCTTCCTAGCGGCAACAGCGCCACCATTTGTCTGCCATTAAAATTGCACAAAAAAATTCAAAAAAAAAAAAACTTTTGCCTACGTACTAAGTAGGCCACTGCGAATCTTTTTCCCTCTTGAGAGTTTTGTCTAAAATGTCCAGAAGGGGGCGCAACAGCGAACCCGGAAGTGTTTTGACACTTGTGTTTTTTTCCAGATTTTTTTTTTTTTTTTTTAGGGTTAGGCTTAGTGTATACAAGTCTGCGGGTTAGGTTTAGGGTGAGGGTTTGAGATAGGTAGTAGTTGTAGTACTAAGACTGGTTAGGGTTAGTGTATACAAGTCTGCGGGTTAGGTTCAGGGTGAGGGTTTGAGATAGGTTGTAGTTGTAGTACTAAGACAAGTCTAAGTCCACATCAAGAAGGTTTTTTTTTTTTTTTTTTTTTTGGTTTAGTTTCTTTTTTTTTTTCTTTTTTTTTGATTTTTTTTTTTTTTTTTTTTGAATTTTTTTTCTTTTTTTTTCTTTTTTTCTTTTTTTTTTTTCTTTTTTTTTCTTTTTTTGCATGTTTCAAGTGATTTGGGATCGACTGGTAATAGTCCCCAGTGCACTTATTTTGGTGTCCCCAAGCTCTGGGACTTAGTAAAATTTACCCCAGACCTTAGGAGTGTCGTAGAGCGACGGGACCAATTCCATTAAATCCGGCATGAAAAAGTGATTCAGAAAATGTGTTGTTTGAAAAAAAATAATAATAATTGAGCTCTAGGGGCTGAAAAAACGTGTCTCTTTTGATTTGGCGGAGAGTTAGCAGTGTCGGAGAGCTACGAAACCACTTCCATCGGATTCGGGACGCTTCAAACATTTAGAAACAGTCTTGTTTGTGAAGACAGCAATTTTTTTGAATATCTTATTGAATTTTAAAGCTGCAAGGCCGCAAAATAAAGCCTAAAATGTCAACGCTTGACCTTTGGGTCTTCGGAGTGTCTTTGAGCGTCGGGAGTTGGCTCCCTAGACTCACTTTTTCCCGCTGAATACAGCCGTGGTGGTCTCGTGTCTCTACGATGTCGGGAAGTGGGTGTAATAGCCACTTAGCCGCCAGAAAACTTCTGTAAAAAACCGAGACCATTTTCCGACTCAGAACGACGAGGCGGACGCGCTGATATGTGTTTCCCAGCACACGGACTTACGGTTCTCTTAATTGGCTAGGGTTAGGGTTAGTTTTCAACGCGCGATAGCTCTTGAACGATACGTCCGTCAGACAAGTAATTGACGTTGGCGTTTCCAGCTTTCCGAGGCCTACGATCTGATATGTCCGCCATTGTCGTGCGACCCCCGTAGCCCCTAACCCTAACCCTAGATAACCCTAGTTTTACCTGATCGAAAGGCTTATAGGGTTACCGATGCTAAGAATGTGTTTTTGGTTGAAATGCTAAACTTAAAATTGAGTACCAGAAGCGAGCCACATATCATCGCGTTCGTCTTATCGATGGCTACGCGTGGACGTGACTAACTTTTATTTCTGACCTTTGTGGGAGGAGCTATCGCACTTTAAAGGCTAACCCTAGGGTTAGGAACCGTGCGACCGTGTGCGGAGAGACACATATCCAAATGTCCGTCTCGACAAGCTATATAACATACTAAAAGATGGGACCGTGTCGACCTTTGTGGGAGGAGCTATCGCACTTTAAAGGCTAACCCTAGGGTTAGGAACCGTGCGACCGTGTGCGGAGAGACACATATCCAAATGTCCGTCTCGACAAGCTATATAACATACTAAAAGATGGGACCGTGTCGACCTTTGTGGGAGGAGCTATCGCACTTTAAAGGCTAACCCTAGGGTTAGGAACCGTGCGACCGTGTGCGGAGAGACACATATCCAAATGTCCGTCTCGACAAGCTATATAACATACTAAAAGATGGGACCGTGTCGACCTTTGTGGGAGGAGCTATCGCACTTTAAAGGGTTAGGGTTAGGGTTAGGGTTAGGCAATGGGGGTTCGCAAGATTACCGGTAATCTTACCGATAAGACCCAGGAGCCTCTGAACGTCCAGGACACAAGTATGAGACATCTAAAATTCCGTAATGGCGACCCGATTCGGAATCTGTTGTCCTCATTGATTTCTGAGCTTCCTAGCGGCAACAGCGCCACCATTTGTCTGCCATTAAAATTGCACAAAAAAATTCAAAAAAAAAAAAACCTTTGCCTACGTACTAAGTAGGCCACTGCGAATCTTTTTCCCTCTTGAGAGTTTTGTCTAAAATGTCCAGAAGGGGGCGCAACAGCGAACCCGGAAGTGTTTTGACACTTGTGTTATTTTCAAGATTTAGGGTTAGGTAATGGGGGTTCTACCGATAAGACTCAGGAGCCTCTGAGAGTCCAAAACACAAGTATGAGACATCAAAAATTCCGTAATGGCGACCCGATTCGGAATCTGTTGTCCTCATTGATTTCTGAGCTTCCTAGCGGCAACAGCGCCACCATTTGTCTGCCATTGAAATTGCACAAAAAAATTCAAAAAAAAAAAACTTTTGCCTACGTACTAAGTAGGCCACTGCGAATCTTTTTCCCTCTTGAGAGTTTTGTCTAAAATGTCCAGAAGGGGGCGCAAAGCGAACCCGGAAGTGTTTTGACACTAAGAATGTGTTTTTGGTTGAAATGCTAAACTTAAAATTGAGTACCAGAAGCGAGCCACATATCATCGCGTTCGTCTTATCGATGGCTACGCGTGGACGTGACTAACTTTTATTTCTGACCTTTGTGGGAGGAGCTATCGCACTTTAAAGGCTAACCCTAGGGTTAGGAACCGTGCGACCGTGTGCGGAGAGACACATATCCAAATGTCCGTCTCGACAAGCTATATAACATACTAAAAGATGGGACCGTGTCGACCTTTGTGGGAGGAGCTATCGCACTTTAAAGGCTAACCCTAGGGTTAGGAACCGTGCGACCGTGTGCGGAGAGACACATATCCAAATGTCCGTCTCGACAAGCTATATAACATACTAAAAGATGGGACCGTGTCGACCTTTGTGGGAGGAGCTATCGCACTTTAAAGGCTAACCCTAGGGTTAGGAACCGTGCGACCGTGTGCGGAGAGACACATATCCAAATGTCCGTCTCGACAAGCTATATAACATACTAAAAGATGGGACCGTGTCGACCTTTGTGGGAGGAGCTATCGCACTTTAAAGGGTTAGGGTTAGGGTTAGGGTTAGGCAATGGGGGTTCGCAAGATTACCGGTAATCTTACCGATAAGACCCAGGAGCCTCTGAACGTCCAGGACACAAGTATGAGACATCTAAAATTCCGTAATGGCGACCCGATTCGGAATCTGTTGTCCTCATTGATTTCTGAGCTTCCTAGCGGCAACAGCGCCACCATTTGTCTGCCATTGAAATTGCACAAAAAAATTAAAAAAAAAAAAAACTTTTGCCTACGTACTAAGTAGGCCACTGCGAATCTTTTTCCCTCTTGAGAGTTTTGTCTAAAATGTCCAGAAGGGGGCGCAAAGCGAACCCGGAAGTGTTTTGACACTAAGAATGTGTTTTTGGTTGAAATGCTAAACTTAAAATTGAGTACCAGAAGCGAGCCACATATCATCGCGTTCGTCTTATCGATGGCTACGCGTGGACGTGACTAACTTTTATTTCTGACCTTTGTGGGAGGAGCTATCGCACTTTAAAGGCTAACCCTAGGGTTAGGAACCGTGCGACCGTGTGCGGAGAGACACATATCCAAATGTCCGTCTCGACAAGCTATATAACATACTAAAAGATGGGACCGTGTCGACCTTTGTGGGAGGAGCTATCGCACTTTAAAGGCTAACCCTAGGGTTAGGAACCGTGCGACCGTGTGCGGAGAGACACATATCCAAATGTCCGTCTCGACAAGCTATATAACATACTAAAAGATGGGACCGTGTCGACCTTTGTGGGAGGAGCTATCGCACTTTAAAGGCTAACCCTAGGGTTAGGAACCGTGCGACCGTGTGCGGAGAGACACATATCCAAATGTCCGTCTCGACAAGCTATATAACATACTAAAAGATGGGACCGTGTCGACCTTTGTGGGAGGAGCTATCGCACTTTAAAGGGTTAGGGTTAGGGTTAGGGTTAGGCAATGGGGGTTCGCAAGATTACCGGTAATCTTACCGATAAGACCCAGGAGCCTCTGAACGTCCAGGACACAAGTATGAGACATCTAAAATTCCGTAATGGCGACCCGATTCGGAATCTGTTGTCCTCATTGATTTCTGAGCTTCCTAGCGGCAACAGCGCCACCATTTGTCTGCCATTAAAATTGCACAAAAAAATTCAAAAAAAAAAAAACCTTTGCCTACGTACTAAGTAGGCCACTGCGAATCTTTTTCCCTCTTGAGAGTTTTGTCTAAAATGTCCAGAAGGGGGCGCAACAGCGAACCCGGAAGTGTTTTGACACTTGTGTTATTTTCAAGATTTAGGGTTAGGTAATGGGGGTTCTACCGATAAGACTCAGGAGCCTCTGAGAGTCCAAAACACAAGTATGAGACATCAAAAATTCCGTAATGGCGACCCGATTCGGAATCTGTTGTCCTCATTGATTTCTGAGCTTCCTAGCGGCAACAGCGCCACCATTTGTCTGCCATTGAAATTGCACAAAAAAATTCAAAAAAAAAAAAACTTTTGCCTACGTACTAAGTAGGCCACTGCGAATCTTTTTCCCTCTTGAGAGTTTTGTCTAAAATGTCCAGAAGGGGGCGCAAAGCGAACCCGGAAGTGTTTTGACACTAAGAATGTGTTTTTGGTTGAAATGCTAAACTTAAAATTGAGTACCAGAAGCGAGCCACATATCATCGCGTTCGTCTTATCGATGGCTACGCGTGGACGTGACTAACTTTTATTTCTGACCTTTGTGGGAGGAGCTATCGCACTTTAAAGGCTAACCCTAGGGTTAGGAACCGTGCGACCGTGTGCGGAGAGACACATATCCAAATGTCCGTCTCGACAAGCTATATAACATACTAAAAGATGGGACCGTGTCGACCTTTGTGGGAGGAGCTATCGCACTTTAAAGGCTAACCCTAGGGTTAGGAACCGTGCGACCGTGTGCGGAGAGACACATATCCAAATGTCCGTCTCGACAAGCTATATAACATACTAAAAGATGGGACCGTGTCGACCTTTGTGGGAGGAGCTATCGCACTTTAAAGGCTAACCCTAGGGTTAGGAACCGTGCGACCGTGTGCGGAGAGACACATATCCAAATGTCCGTCTCGACAAGCTATATAACATACTAAAAGATGGGACCGTGTCGACCTTTGTGGGAGGAGCTATCGCACTTTAAAGGGTTAGGGTTAGGGTTAGGGTTAGGCAATGGGGGTTCGCAAGATTACCGGTAATCTTACCGATAAGACCCAGGAGCCTCTGAACGTCCAGGACACAAGTATGAGACATCAAAAATTCCGTAATGGCGACCCGATTCGGAATCTGTTGTCCTCATTGATTTCTGAGCTTCCTAGCGGCAACAGCGCCACCATTTGTCTGCCATTGAAATTGCACAAAAAAATTCAAAAAAAAAAAAACTTTTGCCTACGTACTAAGTAGGCCACTGCGAATCTTTTTCCCTCTTGAGAGTTTTGTCTAAAATGTCCAGAAGGGGGCGCAAAGCGAACCCGGAAGTGTTTTGACACTAAGAATGTGTTTTTGGTTGAAATGCTAAACTTAAAATTGAGTACCAGAAGCGAGCCACATATCATCGCGTTCGTCTTATCGATGGCTACGCGTGGACGTGACTAACTTTTATTTCTGACCTTTGTGGGAGGAGCTATCGCACTTTAAAGGCTAACCCTAGGGTTAGGAACCGTGCGACCGTGTGCGGAGAGACACATATCCAAATGTCCGTCTCGACAAGCTATATAACATACTAAAAGATGGGACCGTGTCGACCTTTGTGGGAGGAGCTATCGCACTTTAAAGGCTAACCCTAGGGTTAGGAACCGTGCGACCGTGTGCGGAGAGACACATATCCAAATGTCCGTCTCGACAAGCTATATAACATACTAAAAGATGGGACCGTGTCGACCTTTGTGGGAGGAGCTATCGCACTTTAAAGGCTAACCCTAGGGTTAGGAACCGTGCGACCGTGTGCGGAGAGACACATATCCAAATGTCCGTCTCGACAAGCTATATAACATACTAAAAGATGGGACCGTGTCGACCTTTGTGGGAGGAGCTATCGCACTTTAAAGGGTTAGGGTTAGGGTTAGGGTTAGGCAATGGGGGTTCGCAAGATTACCGGTAATCTTACCGATAAGACCCAGGAGCCTCTGAACGTCCAGGACACAAGTATGAGACATCAAAAATTCCGTAATGGCGACCCGATTCGGAATCTGTTGTCCTCATTGATTTCTGAGCTTCCTAGCGGCAACAGCGCCACCATTTGTCTGCCATTGAAATTGCACAAAAAAATTCAAAAAAAAAAAAACTTTTGCCTACGTACTAAGTAGGCCACTGCGAATCTTTTTCCCTCTTGAGAGTTTTGTCTAAAATGTCCAGAAGGGGGCGCAAAGCGAACCCGGAAGTGTTTTGACACTAAGAATGTGTTTTTGGTTGAAATGCTAAACTTAAAATTGAGTACCAGAAGCGAGCCACATATCATCGCGTTCGTCTTATCGATGGCTACGCGTGGACGTGACTAACTTTTATTTCTGACCTTTGTGGGAGGAGCTATCGCACTTTAAAGGCTAACCCTAGGGTTAGGAACCGTGCGACCGTGTGCGGAGAGACACATATCCAAATGTCCGTCTCGACAAGCTATATAACATACTAAAAGATGGGACCGTGTCGACCTTTGTGGGAGGAGCTATCGCACTTTAAAGGCTAACCCTAGGGTTAGGAACCGTGCGACCGTGTGCGGAGAGACACATATCCAAATGTCCGTCTCGACAAGCTATATAACATACTAAAAGATGGGACCGTGTCGACCTTTGTGGGAGGAGCTATCGCACTTTAAAGGCTAACCCTAGGGTTAGGAACCGTGCGACCGTGTGCGGAGAGACACATATCCAAATGTCCGTCTCGACAAGCTATATAACATACTAAAAGATGGGACCGTGTCGACCTTTGTGGGAGGAGCTATCGCACTTTAAAGGGTTAGGGTTAGGGTTAGGGTTAGGCAATGGGGGTTCGCAAGATTACCGGTAATCTTACCGATAAGACCCAGGAGCCTCTGAACGTCCAGGACACAAGTATGAGACATCTAAAATTCCGTAATGGCGACCCGATTCGGAATCTGTTGTCCTCATTGATTTCTGAGCTTCCTAGCGGCAACAGCGCCACCATTTGTCTGCCATTAAAATTGCACAAAAAAATTCAAAAAAAAAAAAACCTTTGCCTACGTACTAAGTAGGCCACTGCGAATCTTTTTCCCTCTTGAGAGTTTTGTCTAAAATGTCCAGAAGGGGGCGCAACAGCGAACCCGGAAGTGTTTTGACACTTGTGTTATTTTCAAGATTTAGGGTTAGGTAATGGGGGTTCTACCGATAAGACTCAGGAGCCTCTGAGAGTCCAAAACACAAGTATGAGACATCAAAAATTCCGTAATGGCGACCCGATTCGGAATCTGTTGTCCTCATTGATTTCTGAGCTTCCTAGCGGCAACAGCGCCACCATTTGTCTGCCATTGAAATTGCACAAAAAAATTCAAAAAAAAAAAAACTTTTGCCTACGTACTAAGTAGGCCACTGCGAATCTTTTTCCCTCTTGAGAGTTTTGTCTAAAATGTCCAGAAGGGGGCGCAAAGCGAACCCGGAAGTGTTTTGACACTAAGAATGTGTTTTTGGTTGAAATGCTAAACTTAAAATTGAGTACCAGAAGCGAGCCACATATCATCGCGTTCGTCTTATCGATGGCTACGCGTGGACGTGACTAACTTTTATTTCTGACCTTTGTGGGAGGAGCTATCGCACTTTAAAGGCTAACCCTAGGGTTAGGAACCGTGCGACCGTGTGCGGAGAGACACATATCCAAATGTCCGTCTCGACAAGCTATATAACATACTAAAAGATGGGACCGTGTCGACCTTTGTGGGAGGAGCTATCGCACTTTAAAGGCTAACCCTAGGGTTAGGAACCGTGCGACCGTGTGCGGAGAGACACATATCCAAATGTCCGTCTCGACAAGCTATATAACATACTAAAAGATGGGACCGTGTCGACCTTTGTGGGAGGAGCTATCGCACTTTAAAGGCTAACCCTAGGGTTAGGAACCGTGCGACCGTGTGCGGAGAGACACATATCCAAATGTCCGTCTCGACAAGCTATATAACATACTAAAAGATGGGACCGTGTCGACCTTTGTGGGAGGAGCTATCGCACTTTAAAGGGTTAGGGTTAGGGTTAGGGTTAGGCAATGGGGGTTCGCAAGATTACCGGTAATCTTACCGATAAGACCCAGGAGCCTCTGAACGTCCAGGACACAAGTATGAGACATCAAAAATTCCGTAATGGCGACCCGATTCGGAATCTGTTGTCCTCATTGATTTCTGAGCTTCCTAGCGGCAACAGCGCCACCATTTGTCTGCCATTGAAATTGCACAAAAAAATTCAAAAAAAAAAAAACTTTTGCCTACGTACTAAGTAGGCCACTGCGAATCTTTTTCCCTCTTGAGAGTTTTGTCTAAAATGTCCAGAAGGGGGCGCAAAGCGAACCCGGAAGTGTTTTGACACTAAGAATGTGTTTTTGGTTGAAATGCTAAACTTAAAATTGAGTACCAGAAGCGAGCCACATATCATCGCGTTCGTCTTATCGATGGCTACGCGTGGACGTGACTAACTTTTATTTCTGACCTTTGTGGGAGGAGCTATCGCACTTTAAAGGCTAACCCTAGGGTTAGGAACCGTGCGACCGTGTGCGGAGAGACACATATCCAAATGTCCGTCTCGACAAGCTATATAACATACTAAAAGATGGGACCGTGTCGACCTTTGTGGGAGGAGCTATCGCACTTTAAAGGCTAACCCTAGGGTTAGGAACCGTGCGACCGTGTGCGGAGAGACACATATCCAAATGTCCGTCTCGACAAGCTATATAACATACTAAAAGATGGGACCGTGTCGACCTTTGTGGGAGGAGCTATCGCACTTTAAAGGCTAACCCTAGGGTTAGGAACCGTGCGACCGTGTGCGGAGAGACACATATCCAAATGTCCGTCTCGACAAGCTATATAACATACTAAAAGATGGGACCGTGTCGACCTTTGTGGGAGGAGCTATCGCACTTTAAAGGGTTAGGGTTAGGGTTAGGGTTAGGCAATGGGGGTTCGCAAGATTACCGGTAATCTTACCGATAAGACCCAGGAGCCTCTGAACGTCCAGGACACAAGTATGAGACATCTAAAATTCCGTAATGGCGACCCGATTCGGAATCTGTTGTCCTCATTGATTTCTGAGCTTCCTAGCGGCAACAGCGCCACCATTTGTCTGCCATTAAAATTGCACAAAAAAATTCAAAAAAAAAAAAACCTTTGCCTACGTACTAAGTAGGCCACTGCGAATCTTTTTCCCTCTTGAGAGTTTTGTCTAAAATGTCCAGAAGGGGGCGCAACAGCGAACCCGGAAGTGTTTTGACACTAAGAATGTGTTTTTGGTTGAAATGCTAAACTTAAAATTGAGTACCAGAAGCGAGCCACATATCATCGCGTTCGTCTTATCGATGGCTACGCGTGGACGTGACTAACTTTTATTTCTGACCTTTGTGGGAGGAGCTATCGCACTTTAAAGGCTAACCCTAGGGTTAGGAACCGTGCGACCGTGTGCGGAGAGACACATATCCAAATGTCCGTCTCGACAAGCTATATAACATACTAAAAGATGGGACCGTGTCGACCTTTGTGGGAGGAGCTATCGCACTTTAAAGGCTAACCCTAGGGTTAGGAACCGTGCGACCGTGTGCGGAGAGACACATATCCAAATGTCCGTCTCGACAAGCTATATAACATACTAAAAGATGGGACCGTGTCGACCTTTGTGGGAGGAGCTATCGCACTTTAAAGGCTAACCCTAGGGTTAGGAACCGTGCGACCGTGTGCGGAGAGACACATATCCAAATGTCCGTCTCGACAAGCTATATAACATACTAAAAGATGGGACCGTGTCGACCTTTGTGGGAGGAGCTATCGCACTTTAAAGGGTTAGGGTTAGGGTTAGGGTTAGGCAATGGGGGTTCGCAAGATTACCGGTAATCTTACCGATAAGACCCAGGAGCCTCTGAACGTCCAGGACACAAGTATGAGACATCTAAAATTCCGTAATGGCGACCCGATTCGGAATCTGTTGTCCTCATTGATTTCTGAGCTTCCTAGCGGCAACAGCGCCACCATTTGTCTGCCATTAAAATTGCACAAAAAAATTCAAAAAAAAAAAAACCTTTGCCTACGTACTAAGTAGGCCACTGCGAATCTTTTTCCCTCTTGAGAGTTTTGTCTAAAATGTCCAGAAGGGGGCGCAACAGCGAACCCGGAAGTGTTTTGACACTTGTGTTATTTTCAAGATTTAGGGTTAGGTAATGGGGGTTCTACCGATAAGACTCAGGAGCCTCTGAGAGTCCAAAACACAAGTATGAGACATCAAAAATTCCGTAATGGCGACCCGATTCGGAATCTGTTGTCCTCATTGATTTCTGAGCTTCCTAGCGGCAACAGCGCCACCATTTGTCTGCCATTGAAATTGCACAAAAAAATTCAAAAAAAAAAAAACTTTTGCCTACGTACTAAGTAGGCCACTGCGAATCTTTTTCCCTCTTGAGAGTTTTGTCTAAAATGTCCAGAAGGGGGCGCAAAGCGAACCCGGAAGTGTTTTGACACTAAGAATGTGTTTTTGGTTGAAATGCTAAACTTAAAATTGAGTACCAGAAGCGAGCCACATATCATCGCGTTCGTCTTATCGATGGCTACGCGTGGACGTGACTAACTTTTATTTCTGACCTTTGTGGGAGGAGCTATCGCACTTTAAAGGCTAACCCTAGGGTTAGGAACCGTGCGACCGTGTGCGGAGAGACACATATCCAAATGTCCGTCTCGACAAGCTATATAACATACTAAAAGATGGGACCGTGTCGACCTTTGTGGGAGGAGCTATCGCACTTTAAAGGCTAACCCTAGGGTTAGGAACCGTGCGACCGTGTGCGGAGAGACACATATCCAAATGTCCGTCTCGACAAGCTATATAACATACTAAAAGATGGGACCGTGTCGACCTTTGTGGGAGGAGCTATCGCACTTTAAAGGCTAACCCTAGGGTTAGGAACCGTGCGACCGTGTGCGGAGAGACACATATCCAAATGTCCGTCTCGACAAGCTATATAACATACTAAAAGATGGGACCGTGTCGACCTTTGTGGGAGGAGCTATCGCACTTTAAAGGGTTAGGGTTAGGGTTAGGGTTAGGCAATGGGGGTTCGCAAGATTACCGGTAATCTTACCGATAAGACCCAGGAGCCTCTGAACGTCCAGGACACAAGTATGAGACATCTAAAATTCCGTAATGGCGACCCGATTCGGAATCTGTTGTCCTCATTGATTTCTGAGCTTCCTAGCGGCAACAGCGCCACCATTTGTCTGCCATTGAAATTGCACAAAAAAATTCAAAAAAAAAAAAACTTTTGCCTACGTACTAAGTAGGCCACTGCGAATCTTTTTCCCTCTTGAGAGTTTTGTCTAAAATGTCCAGAAGGGGGCGCAAAGCGAACCCGGAAGTGTTTTGACACTAAGAATGTGTTTTTGGTTGAAATGCTAAACTTAAAATTGAGTACCAGAAGCGAGCCACATATCATCGCGTTCGTCTTATCGATGGCTACGCGTGGACGTGACTAACTTTTATTTCTGACCTTTGTGGGAGGAGCTATCGCACTTTAAAGGCTAACCCTAGGGTTAGGAACCGTGCGACCGTGTGCGGAGAGACACATATCCAAATGTCCGTCTCGACAAGCTATATAACATACTAAAAGATGGGACCGTGTCGACCTTTGTGGGAGGAGCTATCGCACTTTAAAGGCTAACCCTAGGGTTAGGAACCGTGCGACCGTGTGCGGAGAGACACATATCCAAATGTCCGTCTCGACAAGCTATATAACATACTAAAAGATGGGACCGTGTCGACCTTTGTGGGAGGAGCTATCGCACTTTAAAGGCTAACCCTAGGGTTAGGAACCGTGCGACCGTGTGCGGAGAGACACATATCCAAATGTCCGTCTCGACAAGCTATATAACATACTAAAAGATGGGACCGTGTCGACCTTTGTGGGAGGAGCTATCGCACTTTAAAGGGTTAGGGTTAGGGTTAGGGTTAGGCAATGGGGGTTCGCAAGATTACCGGTAATCTTACCGATAAGACCCAGGAGCCTCTGAACGTCCAGGACACAAGTATGAGACATCAAAAATTCCGTAATGGCGACCCGATTCGGAATCTGTTGTCCTCATTGATTTCTGAGCTTCCTAGCGGCAACAGCGCCACCATTTGTCTGCCATTGAAATTGCACAAAAAAATTCAAAAAAAAAAAAACTTTTGCCTACGTACTAAGTAGGCCACTGCGAATCTTTTTCCCTCTTGAGAGTTTTGTCTAAAATGTCCAGAAGGGGGCGCAAAGCGAACCCGGAAGTGTTTTGACACTAAGAATGTGTTTTTGGTTGAAATGCTAAACTTAAAATTGAGTACCAGAAGCGAGCCACATATCATCGCGTTCGTCTTATCGATGGCTACGCGTGGACGTGACTAACTTTTATTTCTGACCTTTGTGGGAGGAGCTATCGCACTTTAAAGGCTAACCCTAGGGTTAGGAACCGTGCGACCGTGTGCGGAGAGACACATATCCAAATGTCCGTCTCGACAAGCTATATAACATACTAAAAGATGGGACCGTGTCGACCTTTGTGGGAGGAGCTATCGCACTTTAAAGGCTAACCCTAGGGTTAGGAACCGTGCGACCGTGTGCGGAGAGACACATATCCAAATGTCCGTCTCGACAAGCTATATAACATACTAAAAGATGGGACCGTGTCGACCTTTGTGGGAGGAGCTATCGCACTTTAAAGGCTAACCCTAGGGTTAGGAACCGTGCGACCGTGTGCGGAGAGACACATATCCAAATGTCCGTCTCGACAAGCTATATAACATACTAAAAGATGGGACCGTGTCGACCTTTGTGGGAGGAGCTATCGCACTTTAAAGGGTTAGGGTTAGGGTTAGGGTTAGGCAATGGGGGTTCGCAAGATTACCGGTAATCTTACCGATAAGACCCAGGAGCCTCTGAACGTCCAGGACACAAGTATGAGACATCTAAAATTCCGTAATGGCGACCCGATTCGGAATCTGTTGTCCTCATTGATTTCTGAGCTTCCTAGCGGCAACAGCGCCACCATTTGTCTGCCATTAAAATTGCACAAAAAAATTCAAAAAAAAAAAAACCTTTGCCTACGTACTAAGTAGGCCACTGCGAATCTTTTTCCCTCTTGAGAGTTTTGTCTAAAATGTCCAGAAGGGGGCGCAACAGCGAACCCGGAAGTGTTTTGACACTTGTGTTATTTTCAAGATTTAGGGTTAGGTAATGGGGGTTCTACCGATAAGACTCAGGAGCCTCTGAGAGTCCAAAACACAAGTATGAGACATCAAAAATTCCGTAATGGCGACCCGATTCGGAATCTGTTGTCCTCATTGATTTCTGAGCTTCCTAGCGGCAACAGCGCCACCATTTGTCTGCCATTGAAATTGCACAAAAAAATTCAAAAAAAAAAAAACTTTTGCCTACGTACTAAGTAGGCCACTGCGAATCTTTTTCACTCTTGAGAGTTTTGTCTAAAATGTCCAGAAGGGGGCGCAAAGCGAACCCGGAAGTGTTTTGACACTAAGAATGTGTTTTTGGTTGAAATGCTAAACTTAAAATTGAGTACCAGAAGCGAGCCACATATCATCGCGTTCGTCTTATCGATGGCTACGCGTGGACGTGACTAACTTTTATTTCTGACCTTTGTGGGAGGAGCTATCGCACTTTAAAGGCTAACCCTAGGGTTAGGAACCGTGCGACCGTGTGCGGAGAGACACATATCCAAATGTCCGTCTCGACAAGCTATATAACATACTAAAAGATGGGACCGTGTCGACCTTTGTGGGAGGAGCTATCGCACTTTAAAGGCTAACCCTAGGGTTAGGAACCGTGCGACCGTGTGCGGAGAGACACATATCCAAATGTCCGTCTCGACAAGCTATATAACATACTAAAAGATGGGACCGTGTCGACCTTTGTGGGAGGAGCTATCGCACTTTAAAGGCTAACCCTAGGGTTAGGAACCGTGCGACCGTGTGCGGAGAGACACATATCCAAATGTCCGTCTCGACAAGCTATATAACATACTAAAAGATGGGACCGTGTCGACCTTTGTGGGAGGAGCTATCGCACTTTAAAGGGTTAGGGTTAGGGTTAGGGTTAGGCAATGGGGGTTCGCAAGATTACCGGTAATCTTACCGATAAGACCCAGGAGCCTCTGAACGTCCAGGACACAAGTATGAGACATCAAAAATTCCGTAATGGCGACCCGATTCGGAATCTGTTGTCCTCATTGATTTCTGAGCTTCCTAGCGGCAACAGCGCCACCATTTGTCTGCCATTGAAATTGCACAAAAAAATTCAAAAAAAAAAAAACTTTTGCCTACGTACTAAGTAGGCCACTGCGAATCTTTTTCCCTCTTGAGAGTTTTGTCTAAAATGTCCAGAAGGGGGCGCAAAGCGAACCCGGAAGTGTTTTGACACTAAGAATGTGTTTTTGGTTGAAATGCTAAACTTAAAATTGAGTACCAGAAGCGAGCCACATATCATCGCGTTCGTCTTATCGATGGCTACGCGTGGACGTGACTAACTTTTATTTCTGACCTTTGTGGGAGGAGCTATCGCACTTTAAAGGCTAACCCTAGGGTTAGGAACCGTGCGACCGTGTGCGGAGAGACACATATCCAAATGTCCGTCTCGACAAGCTATATAACATACTAAAAGATGGGACCGTGTCGACCTTTGTGGGAGGAGCTATCGCACTTTAAAGGCTAACCCTAGGGTTAGGAACCGTGCGACCGTGTGCGGAGAGACACATATCCAAATGTCCGTCTCGACAAGCTATATAACATACTAAAAGATGGGACCGTGTCGACCTTTGTGGGAGGAGCTATCGCACTTTAAAGGCTAACCCTAGGGTTAGGAACCGTGCGACCGTGTGCGGAGAGACACATATCCAAATGTCCGTCTCGACAAGCTATATAACATACTAAAAGATGGGACCGTGTCGACCTTTGTGGGAGGAGCTATCGCACTTTAAAGGGTTAGGGTTAGGGTTAGGGTTAGGCAATGGGGGTTCGCAAGATTACCGGTAATCTTACCGATAAGACCCAGGAGCCTCTGAACGTCCAGGACACAAGTATGAGACATCTAAAATTCCGTAATGGCGACCCGATTCGGAATCTGTTGTCCTCATTGATTTCTGAGCTTCCTAGCGGCAACAGCGCCACCATTTGTCTGCCATTAAAATTGCACAAAAAAATTCAAAAAAAAAAAAACCTTTGCCTACGTACTAAGTAGGCCACTGCGAATCTTTTTCCCTCTTGAGAGTTTTGTCTAAAATGTCCAGAAGGGGGCGCAACAGCGAACCCGGAAGTGTTTTGACACTTGTGTTATTTTCAAGATTTAGGGTTAGGTAATGGGGGTTCTACCGATAAGACTCAGGAGCCTCTGAGAGTCCAAAACACAAGTATGAGACATCAAAAATTCCGTAATGGCGACCCGATTCGGAATCTGTTGTCCTCATTGATTTCTGAGCTTCCTAGCGGCAACAGCGCCACCATTTGTCTGCCATTGAAATTGCACAAAAAAATTCAAAAAAAAAAAAACTTTTGCCTACGTACTAAGTAGGCCACTGCGAATCTTTTTCCCTCTTGAGAGTTTTGTCTAAAATGTCCAGAAGGGGGCGCAAAGCGAACCCGGAAGTGTTTTGACACTAAGAATGTGTTTTTGGTTGAAATGCTAAACTTAAAATTGAGTACCAGAAGCGAGCCACATATCATCGCGTTCGTCTTATCGATGGCTACGCGTGGACGTGACTAACTTTTATTTCTGACCTTTGTGGGAGGAGCTATCGCACTTTAAAGGCTAACCCTAGGGTTAGGAACCGTGCGACCGTGTGCGGAGAGACACATATCCAAATGTCCGTCTCGACAAGCTATATAACATACTAAAAGATGGGACCGTGTCGACCTTTGTGGGAGGAGCTATCGCACTTTAAAGGCTAACCCTAGGGTTAGGAACCGTGCGACCGTGTGCGGAGAGACACATATCCAAATGTCCGTCTCGACAAGCTATATAACATACTAAAAGATGGGACCGTGTCGACCTTTGTGGGAGGAGCTATCGCACTTTAAAGGCTAACCCTAGGGTTAGGAACCGTGCGACCGTGTGCGGAGAGACACATATCCAAATGTCCGTCTCGACAAGCTATATAACATACTAAAAGATGGGACCGTGTCGACCTTTGTGGGAGGAGCTATCGCACTTTAAAGGGTTAGGGTTAGGGTTAGGGTTAGGCAATGGGGGTTCGCAAGATTACCGGTAATCTTACCGATAAGACCCAGGAGCCTCTGAACGTCCAGGACACAAGTATGAGACATCTAAAATTCCGTAATGGCGACCCGATTCGGAATCTGTTGTCCTCATTGATTTCTGAGCTTCCTAGCGGCAACAGCGCCACCATTTGTCTGCCATTGAAATTGCACAAAAAAATTCAAAAAAAAAAAAACTTTTGCCTACGTACTAAGTAGGCCACTGCGAATCTTTTTCCCTCTTGAGAGTTTTGTCTAAAATGTCCAGAAGGGGGCGCAAAGCGAACCCGGAAGTGTTTTGACACTAAGAATGTGTTTTTGGTTGAAATGCTAAACTTAAAATTGAGTACCAGAAGCGAGCCACATATCATCGCGTTCGTCTTATCGATGGCTACGCGTGGACGTGACTAACTTTTATTTCTGACCTTTGTGGGAGGAGCTATCGCACTTTAAAGGCTAACCCTAGGGTTAGGAACCGTGCGACCGTGTGCGGAGAGACACATATCCAAATGTCCGTCTCGACAAGCTATATAACATACTAAAAGATGGGACCGTGTCGACCTTTGTGGGAGGAGCTATCGCACTTTAAAGGCTAACCCTAGGGTTAGGAACCGTGCGACCGTGTGCGGAGAGACACATATCCAAATGTCCGTCTCGACAAGCTATATAACATACTAAAAGATGGGACCGTGTCGACCTTTGTGGGAGGAGCTATCGCACTTTAAAGGCTAACCCTAGGGTTAGGAACCGTGCGACCGTGTGCGGAGAGACACATATCCAAATGTCCGTCTCGACAAGCTATATAACATACTAAAAGATGGGACCGTGTCGACCTTTGTGGGAGGAGCTATCGCACTTTAAAGGGTTAGGGTTAGGGTTAGGGTTAGGCAATGGGGGTTCGCAAGATTACCGGTAATCTTACCGATAAGACCCAGGAGCCTCTGAACGTCCAGGACACAAGTATGAGACATCTAAAATTCCGTAATGGCGACCCGATTCGGAATCTGTTGTCCTCATTGATTTCTGAGCTTCCTAGCGGCAACAGCGCCACCATTTGTCTGCCATTAAAATTGCACAAAAAAATTCAAAAAAAAAAAAACTTTTGCCTACGTACTAAGTAGGCCACTGCGAATCTTTTTCCCTCTTGAGAGTTTTGTCTAAAATGTCCAGAAGGGGGCGCAACAGCGAACCCGGAAGTGTTTTGACACTTGTGTTATTTTCAAGATTTAGGGTTAGGTAATGGGGGTTCTACCGATAAGACTCAGGAGCCTCTGAGAGTCCAAAACACAAGTATGAGACATCAAAAATTCCGTAATGGCGACCCGATTCGGAATCTGTTGTCCTCATTGATTTCTGAGCTTCCTAGCGGCAACAGCGCCACCATTTGTCTGCCATTGAAATTGCACAAAGAAATTCAAAAAAAAAAAAACTTTTGCCTACGTACTAAGTAGGCCACTGCGAATCTTTTTCCCTCTTGAGAGTTTTGTCTAAAATGTCCAGAAGGGGGCGCAAAGCGAACCCGGAAGTGTTTTGACACTAAGAATGTGTTTTTGGTTGAAATGCTAAACTTAAAATTGAGTACCAGAAGCGAGCCACATATCATCGCGTTCGTCTTATCGATGGCTACGCGTGGACGTGACTAACTTTTATTTCTGACCTTTGTGGGAGGAGCTATCGCACTTTAAAGGCTAACCCTAGGGTTAGGAACCGTGCGACCGTGTGCGGAGAGACACATATCCAAATGTCCGTCTCGACAAGCTATATAACATACTAAAAGATGGGACCGTGTCGACCTTTGTGGGAGGAGCTATCGCACTTTAAAGGCTAACCCTAGGGTTAGGAACCGTGCGACCGTGTGCGGAGAGACACATATCCAAATGTCCGTCTCGACAAGCTATATAACATACTAAAAGATGGGACCGTGTCGACCTTTGTGGGAGGAGCTATCGCACTTTAAAGGCTAACCCTAGGGTTAGGAACCGTGCGACCGTGTGCGGAGAGACACATATCCAAATGTCCGTCTCGACAAGCTATATAACATACTAAAAGATGGGACCGTGTCGACCTTTGTGGGAGGAGCTATCGCACTTTAAAGGGTTAGGGTTAGGGTTAGGGTTAGGCAATGGGGGTTCGCAAGATTACCGGTAATCTTACCGATAAGACCCAGGAGCCTCTGAACGTCCAGGACACAAGTATGAGACATCTAAAATTCCGTAATGGCGACCCGATTCGGAATCTGTTGTCCTCATTGATTTCTGAGCTTCCTAGCGGCAACAGCGCCACCATTTGTCTGCCATTAAAATTGCACAAAAAAATTCAAAAAAAAAAAAACTTTTGCCTACGTACTAAGTAGGCCACTGCGAATCTTTTTCCCTCTTGAGAGTTTTGTCTAAAATGTCCAGAAGGGGGCGCAACAGCGAACCCGGAAGTGTTTTGACACTTGTGTTATTTTCAAGATTTAGGGTTAGGTAATGGGGGTTCTACCGATAAGACTCAGGAGCCTCTGAGAGTCCAAAACACAAGTATGAGACATCAAAAATTCCGTAATGGCGACCCGATTCGGAATCTGTTGTCCTCATTGATTTCTGAGCTTCCTAGCGGCAACAGCGCCACCATTTGTCTGCCATTGAAATTGCACAAAGAAATTCAAAAAAAAAAAAACTTTTGCCTACGTACTAAGTAGGCCACTGCGAATCTTTTTCCCTCTTGAGAGTTTTGTCTAAAATGTCCAGAAGGGGGCGCAAAGCGAACCCGGAAGTGTTTTGACACTAAGAATGTGTTTTTGGTTGAAATGCTAAACTTAAAATTGAGTACCAGAAGCGAGCCACATATCATCGCGTTCGTCTTATCGATGGCTACGCGTGGACGTGACTAACTTTTATTTCTGACCTTTGTGGGAGGAGCTATCGCACTTTAAAGGCTAACCCTAGGGTTAGGAACCGTGCGACCGTGTGCGGAGAGACACATATCCAAATGTCCGTCTCGACAAGCTATATAACATACTAAAAGATGGGACCGTGTCGACCTTTGTGGGAGGAGCTATCGCACTTTAAAGGCTAACCCTAGGGTTAGGAACCGTGCGACCGTGTGCGGAGAGACACATATCCAAATGTCCGTCTCGACAAGCTATATAACATACTAAAAGATGGGACCGTGTCGACCTTTGTGGGAGGAGCTATCGCACTTTAAAGGCTAACCCTAGGGTTAGGAACCGTGCGACCGTGTGCGGAGAGACACATATCCAAATGTCCGTCTCGACAAGCTATATAACATACTAAAAGATGGGACCGTGTCGACCTTTGTGGGAGGAGCTATCGCACTTTAAAGGGTTAGGGTTAGGGTTAGGGTTAGGCAATGGGGGTTCGCAAGATTACCGGTAATCTTACCGATAAGACCCAGGAGCCTCTGAACGTCCAGGACACAAGTATGAGACATCTAAAATTCCGTAATGGCGACCCGATTCGGAATCTGTTGTCCTCATTGATTTCTGAGCTTCCTAGCGGCAACAGCGCCACCATTTGTCTGCCATTAAAATTGCACAAAAAAATTCAAAAAAAAAAAAACTTTTGCCTACGTACTAAGTAGGCCACTGCGAATCTTTTTCCCTCTTGAGAGTTTTGTCTAAAATGTCCAGAAGGGGGCGCAACAGCGAACCCGGAAGTGTTTTGACACTTGTGTTATTTTCAAGATTTAGGGTTAGGTAATGGGGGTTCTACCGATAAGACTCAGGAGCCTCTGAGAGTCCAAAACACAAGTATGAGACATCAAAAATTCCGTAATGGCGACCCGATTCGGAATCTGTTGTCCTCATTGATTTCTGAGCTTCCTAGCGGCAACAGCGCCACCATTTGTCTGCCATTGAAATTGCACAAAGAAATTCAAAAAAAAAAAAACTTTTGCCTACGTACTAAGTAGGCCACTGCGAATCTTTTTCCCTCTTGAGAGTTTTGTCTAAAATGTCCAGAAGGGGGCGCAAAGCGAACCCGGAAGTGTTTTGACACTAAGAATGTGTTTTTGGTTGAAATGCTAAACTTAAAATTGAGTACCAGAAGCGAGCCACATATCATCGCGTTCGTCTTATCGATGGCTACGCGTGGACGTGACTAACTTTTATTTCTGACCTTTGTGGGAGGAGCTATCGCACTTTAAAGGCTAACCCTAGGGTTAGGAACCGTGCGACCGTGTGCGGAGAGACACATATCCAAATGTCCGTCTCGACAAGCTATATAACATACTAAAAGATGGGACCGTGTCGACCTTTGTGGGAGGAGCTATCGCACTTTAAAGGCTAACCCTAGGGTTAGGAACCGTGCGACCGTGTGCGGAGAGACACATATCCAAATGTCCGTCTCGACAAGCTATATAACATACTAAAAGATGGGACCGTGTCGACCTTTGTGGGAGGAGCTATCGCACTTTAAAGGCTAACCCTAGGGTTAGGAACCGTGCGACCGTGTGCGGAGAGACACATATCCAAATGTCCGTCTCGACAAGCTATATAACATACTAAAAGATGGGACCGTGTCGACCTTTGTGGGAGGAGCTATCGCACTTTAAAGGGTTAGGGTTAGGGTTAGGGTTAGGCAATGGGGGTTCGCAAGATTACCGGTAATCTTACCGATAAGACCCAGGAGCCTCTGAACGTCCAGGACACAAGTATGAGACATCTAAAATTCCGTAATGGCGACCCGATTCGGAATCTGTTGTCCTCATTGATTTCTGAGCTTCCTAGCGGCAACAGCGCCACCATTTGTCTGCCATTAAAATTGCACAAAAAAATTCAAAAAAAAAAAAACTTTTGCCTACGTACTAAGTAGGCCACTGCGAATCTTTTTCCCTCTTGAGAGTTTTGTCTAAAATGTCCAGAAGGGGGCGCAACAGCGAACCCGGAAGTGTTTTGACACTTGTGTTATTTTCAAGATTTAGGGTTAGGTAATGGGGGTTCTACCGATAAGACTCAGGAGCCTCTGAGAGTCCAAAACACAAGTATGAGACATCAAAAATTCCGTAATGGCGACCCGATTCGGAATCTGTTGTCCTCATTGATTTCTGAGCTTCCTAGCGGCAACAGCGCCACCATTTGTCTGCCATTGAAATTGCACAAAAAAATTCAAAAAAAAAAAAACTTTTGCCTACGTACTAAGTAGGCCACTGCGAATCTTTTTCCCTCTTGAGAGTTTTGTCTAAAATGTCCAGAAGGGGGCGAAAAGCGAACCCGGAAGTGTTTTGACACTTGTGTTTTTTTCCAGATTTTTTTTTTTTTTTTTTAGGGTTAGGCTTAGTGTATACAAGTCTGCGGGTTAGGTTTAGGGTGAGGGTTTGAGATAGGTAGTAGTTGTAGTACTAAGACTGGTTAGGGTTAGTGTATACAAGTCTGCGGGTTAGGTTCAGGGTGAGGGTTTGAGATAGGTTGTAGTTGTAGTACTAAGACAAGTCTAAGTCCACATCAAGAAGGTTTTTTTTTTTTTTTTTTTTTTGGTTTAGTTTCTTTTTTTTTTTCTTTTTTTTTGATTTTTTTTTTTTTTTTTTTGAATTTTTTTTCTTTTTTTTTCTTTTTTTCTTTTTTTTTTTTCTTTTTTTTTCTTTTTTTGCATGTTTCAAGTGATTTGGGATCGACTGGTAATAGTCCCCAGTGCACTTATTTTGGTGTCCCCAAGCTCTGGGACTTAGTAAAATTTACCCCAGACCTTAGGAGTGTCGTAGAGCGACGGGACCAATTCCATTAAATCCGGCATGAAAAAGTGATTCAGAAAATGTGTTGTTTGAAAAAAAATAATAATAATTGAGCTCTAGGGGCTGAAAAAACGTGTCTCTTTTGATTTGGCGGAGAGTTAGCAGTGTCGGAGAGCTACGAAACCACTTCCATCGGATTCGGGACGCTTCAAACATTTAGAAACAGTCTTGTTTGTGAAGACAGCAATTTTTTTGAATATCTTATTGAATTTTAAAGCTGCAAGGCCGCAAAATAAAGCCTAAAATGTCAACGCTTGACCTTTGGGTCTTCGGAGTGTCTTTGAGCGTCGGGAGTTGGCTCCCTAGACTCACTTTTTCCCGCTGAATACAGCCGTGGTGGTCTCGTGTCTCTACGATGTCGGGAAGTGGGTGTAATAGCCACTTAGCCGCCAGAAAACTTCTGTAAAAAACCGAGACCATTTTCCGACTCAGAACGACGAGGCGGACGCGCTGATATGTGTTTCCCAGCACACGGACTTACGGTTCTCTTAATTGGCTAGGGTTAGGGTTAGTTTTCAACGCGCGATAGCTCTTGAACGATACGTCCGTCAGACAAGTAATTGACGTTGGCGTTTCCAGCTTTCCGAGGCCTACGATCTGATATGTCCGCCATTGTCGTGCGACCCCCGTAGCCCCTAACCCTAACCCTAGATAACCCTAGTTTTACCTGATCGAAAGGCTTATAGGGTTACCGATGCTAAGAATGTGTTTTTGGTTGAAATGCTAAACTTAAAATTGAGTACCAGAAGCGAGCCACATATCATCGCGTTCGTCTTATCGATGGCTACGCGTGGACGTGACTAACTTTTATTTCTGACCTTTGTGGGAGGAGCTATCGCACTTTAAAGGCTAACCCTAGGGTTAGGAACCGTGCGACCGTGTGCGGAGAGACACATATCCAAATGTCCGTCTCGACAAGCTATATAACATACTAAAAGATGGGACCGTGTCGACCTTTGTGGGAGGAGCTATCGCACTTTAAAGGCTAACCCTAGGGTTAGGAACCGTGCGACCGTGTGCGGAGAGACACATATCCAAATGTCCGTCTCGACAAGCTATATAACATACTAAAAGATGGGACCGTGTCGACCTTTGTGGGAGGAGCTATCGCACTTTAAAGGCTAACCCTAGGGTTAGGAACCGTGCGACCGTGTGCGGAGAGACACATATCCAAATGTCCGTCTCGACAAGCTATATAACATACTAAAAGATGGGACCGTGTCGACCTTTGTGGGAGGAGCTATCGCACTTTAAAGGGTTAGGGTTAGGGTTAGGGTTAGGCAATGGGGGTTCGCAAGATTACCGGTAATCTTACCGATAAGACCCAGGAGCCTCTGAACGTCCAGGACACAAGTATGAGACATCTAAAATTCCGTAATGGCGACCCGATTCGGAATCTGTTGTCCTCATTGATTTCTGAGCTTCCTAGCGGCAACAGCGCCACCATTTGTCTGCCATTAAAATTGCACAAAAAAATTCAAAAAAAAAAAAACCTTTGCCTACGTACTAAGTAGGCCACTGCGAATCTTTTTCCCTCTTGAGAGTTTTGTCTAAAATGTCCAGAAGGGGGCGCAACAGCGAACCCGGAAGTGTTTTGACACTTGTGTTATTTTCAAGATTTAGGGTTAGGTAATGGGGGTTCTACCGATAAGACTCAGGAGCCTCTGAGAGTCCAAAACACAAGTATGAGACATCAAAAATTCCGTAATGGCGACCCGATTCGGAATCTGTTGTCCTCATTGATTTCTGAGCTTCCTAGCGGCAACAGCGCCACCATTTGTCTGCCATTGAAATTGCACAAAAAAATTCAAAAAAAAAAAAACTTTTGCCTACGTACTAAGTAGGCCACTGCGAATCTTTTTCCCTCTTGAGAGTTTTGTCTAAAATGTCCAGAAGGGGGCGCAAAGCGAACCCGGAAGTGTTTTGACACTAAGAATGTGTTTTTGGTTGAAATGCTAAACTTAAAATTGAGTACCAGAAGCGAGCCACATATCATCGCGTTCGTCTTATCGATGGCTACGCGTGGACGTGACTAACTTTTATTTCTGACCTTTGTGGGAGGAGCTATCGCACTTTAAAGGCTAACCCTAGGGTTAGGAACCGTGCGACCGTGTGCGGAGAGACACATATCCAAATGTCCGTCTCGACAAGCTATATAACATACTAAAAGATGGGACCGTGTCGACCTTTGTGGGAGGAGCTATCGCACTTTAAAGGCTAACCCTAGGGTTAGGAACCGTGCGACCGTGTGCGGAGAGACACATATCCAAATGTCCGTCTCGACAAGCTATATAACATACTAAAAGATGGGACCGTGTCGACCTTTGTGGGAGGAGCTATCGCACTTTAAAGGCTAACCCTAGGGTTAGGAACCGTGCGACCGTGTGCGGAGAGACACATATCCAAATGTCCGTCTCGACAAGCTATATAACATACTAAAAGATGGGACCGTGTCGACCTTTGTGGGAGGAGCTATCGCACTTTAAAGGGTTAGGGTTAGGGTTAGGGTTAGGCAATGGGGGTTCGCAAGATTACCGGTAATCTTACCGATAAGACCCAGGAGCCTCTGAACGTCCAGGACACAAGTATGAGACATCTAAAATTCCGTAATGGCGACCCGATTCGGAATCTGTTGTCCTCATTGATTTCTGAGCTTCCTAGCGGCAACAGCGCCACCATTTGTCTGCCATTGAAATTGCACAAAAAAATTCAAAAAAAAAAAAACTTTTGCCTACGTACTAAGTAGGCCACTGCGAATCTTTTTCCCTCTTGAGAGTTTTGTCTAAAATGTCCAGAAGGGGGCGCAAAGCGAACCCGGAAGTGTTTTGACACTAAGAATGTGTTTTTGGTTGAAATGCTAAACTTAAAATTGAGTACCAGAAGCGAGCCACATATCATCGCGTTCGTCTTATCGATGGCTACGCGTGGACGTGACTAACTTTTATTTCTGACCTTTGTGGGAGGAGCTATCGCACTTTAAAGGCTAACCCTAGGGTTAGGAACCGTGCGACCGTGTGCGGAGAGACACATATCCAAATGTCCGTCTCGACAAGCTATATAACATACTAAAAGATGGGACCGTGTCGACCTTTGTGGGAGGAGCTATCGCACTTTAAAGGCTAACCCTAGGGTTAGGAACCGTGCGACCGTGTGCGGAGAGACACATATCCAAATGTCCGTCTCGACAAGCTATATAACATACTAAAAGATGGGACCGTGTCGACCTTTGTGGGAGGAGCTATCGCACTTTAAAGGCTAACCCTAGGGTTAGGAACCGTGCGACCGTGTGCGGAGAGACACATATCCAAATGTCCGTCTCGACAAGCTATATAACATACTAAAAGATGGGACCGTGTCGACCTTTGTGGGAGGAGCTATCGCACTTTAAAGGGTTAGGGTTAGGGTTAGGGTTAGGCAATGGGGGTTCGCAAGATTACCGGTAATCTTACCGATAAGACCCAGGAGCCTCTGAACGTCCAGGACACAAGTATGAGACATCTAAAATTCCGTAATGGCGACCCGATTCGGAATCTGTTGTCCTCATTGATTTCTGAGCTTCCTAGCGGCAACAGCGCCACCATTTGTCTGCCATTAAAATTGCACAAAAAAATTCAAAAAAAAAAAAACTTTTGCCTACGTACTAAGTAGGCCACTGCGAATCTTTTTCCCTCTTGAGAGTTTTGTCTAAAATGTCCAGAAGGGGGCGCAACAGCGAACCCGGAAGTGTTTTGACACTTGTGTTTTTTTCCAGATTTTTTTTTTTTTTTTTTAGGGTTAGGCTTAGTGTATACAAGTCTGCGGGTTAGGTTTAGGGTGAGGGTTTGAGATAGGTAGTAGTTGTAGTACTAAGACTGGTTAGGGTTAGTGTATACAAGTCTGCGGGTTAGGTTCAGGGTGAGGGTTTGAGATAGGTTGTAGTTGTAGTACTAAGACAAGTCTAAGTCCACATCAAGAAGGTTTTTTTTTTTTTTTTTTTTTTGGTTTAGTTTCTTTTTTTTTTGAATTTTTTTTGATTTTTTTTTTTTTTTTTTTTGAATTTTTTTTCTTTTTTTTTCTTTTTTTCTTTTTTTTTTTTTCTTTTTTTTTCTTTTTTTGCATGTTTCAAGTGATTTGGGATCGACTGGTAATAGTCCCCAGTGCACTTATTTTGGTGTCCCCAAGCTCTGGGACTTAGTAAAATTTACCCCAGACCTTAGGAGTGTCGTAGAGCGACGGGACCAATTCCATTAAATCCGGCATGAAAAAGTGATTCAGAAAATGTGTTGTTTGAAAAAAAATAATAATAATTGAGCTCTAGGGGCTGAAAAAACGTGTCTCTTTTGATTTGGCGGAGAGTTAGCAGTGTCGGAGAGCTACGAAACCACTTCCATCGGATTCGGGACGCTTCAAACATTTAGAAACAGTCTTGTTTGTGAAGACAGCAATTTTTTTGAATATCTTATTGAATTTTAAAGCTGCAAGGCCGCAAAATAAAGCCTAAAATGTCAACGCTTGACCTTTGGGTCTTCGGAGTGTCTTTGAGCGTCGGGAGTTGGCTCCCTAGACTCACTTTTTCCCGCTGAATACAGCCGTGGTGGTCTCGTGTCTCTACGATGTCGGGAAGTGGGTGTAATAGCCACTTAGCCGCCAGAAAACTTCTGTAAAAAACCGAGACCATTTTCCGACTCAGAACGACGAGGCGGACGCGCTGATATGTGTTTCCCAGCACACGGACTTACGGTTCTCTTAATTGGCTAGGGTTAGGGTTAGTTTTCAACGCGCGATAGCTCTTGAACGATACGTCCGTCAGACAAGTAATTGACGTTGGCGTTTCCAGCTTTCCGAGGCCTACGATCTGATATGTCCGCCATTGTCGTGCGACCCCCGTAGCCCCTAACCCTAACCCTAGATAACCCTAGTTTTACCTGATCGAAAGGCTTATAGGGTTACCGATGCTAAGAATGTGTTTTTGGTTGAAATGCTAAACTTAAAATTGAGTACCAGAAGCGAGCCACATATCATCGCGTTCGTCTTATCGATGGCTACGCGTGGACGTGACTAACTTTTATTTCTGACCTTTGTGGGAGGAGCTATCGCACTTTAAAGGCTAACCCTAGGGTTAGGAACCGTGCGACCGTGTGCGGAGAGACACATATCCAAATGTCCGTCTCGACAAGCTATATAACATACTAAAAGATGGGACCGTGTCGACCTTTGTGGGAGGAGCTATCGCACTTTAAAGGCTAACCCTAGGGTTAGGAACCGTGCGACCGTGTGCGGAGAGACACATATCCAAATGTCCGTCTCGACAAGCTATATAACATACTAAAAGATGGGACCGTGTCGACCTTTGTGGGAGGAGCTATCGCACTTTAAAGGCTAACCCTAGGGTTAGGAACCGTGCGACCGTGTGCGGAGAGACACATATCCAAATGTCCGTCTCGACAAGCTATATAACATACTAAAAGATGGGACCGTGTCGACCTTTGTGGGAGGAGCTATCGCACTTTAAAGGGTTAGGGTTAGGGTTAGGGTTAGGCAATGGGGGTTCGCAAGATTACCGGTAATCTTACCGATAAGACCCAGGAGCCTCTGAACGTCCAGGACACAAGTATGAGACATCTAAAATTCCGTAATGGCGACCCGATTCGGAATCTGTTGTCCTCATTGATTTCTGAGCTTCCTAGCGGCAACAGCGCCACCATTTGTCTGCCATTGAAATTGCACAAAAAAATTCAAAAAAAAAAAAACTTTTGCCTACGTACTAAGTAGGCCACTGCGAATCTTTTTCCCTCTTGAGAGTTTTGTCTAAAATGTCCAGAAGGGGGCGCAAAGCGAACCCGGAAGTGTTTTGACACTAAGAATGTGTTTTTGGTTGAAATGCTAAACTTAAAATTGAGTACCAGAAGCGAGCCACATATCATCGCGTTCGTCTTATCGATGGCTACGCGTGGACGTGACTAACTTTTATTTCTGACCTTTGTGGGAGGAGCTATCGCACTTTAAAGGCTAACCCTAGGGTTAGGAACCGTGCGACCGTGTGCGGAGAGACACATATCCAAATGTCCGTCTCGACAAGCTATATAACATACTAAAAGATGGGACCGTGTCGACCTTTGTGGGAGGAGCTATCGCACTTTAAAGGCTAACCCTAGGGTTAGGAACCGTGCGACCGTGTGCGGAGAGACACATATCCAAATGTCCGTCTCGACAAGCTATATAACATACTAAAAGATGGGACCGTGTCGACCTTTGTGGGAGGAGCTATCGCACTTTAAAGGCTAACCCTAGGGTTAGGAACCGTGCGACCGTGTGCGGAGAGACACATATCCAAATGTCCGTCTCGACAAGCTATATAACATACTAAAAGATGGGACCGTGTCGACCTTTGTGGGAGGAGCTATCGCACTTTAAAGGGTTAGGGTTAGGGTTAGGGTTAGGCAATGGGGGTTCGCAAGATTACCGGTAATCTTACCGATAAGACCCAGGAGCCTCTGAACGTCCAGGACACAAGTATGAGACATCTAAAATTCCGTAATGGCGACCCGATTCGGAATCTGTTGTCCTCATTGATTTCTGAGCTTCCTAGCGGCAACAGCGCCACCATTTGTCTGCCATTGAAATTGCACAAAAAAATTCAAAAAAAAAAAAACTTTTGCCTACGTACTAAGTAGGCCACTGCGAATCTTTTTCCCTCTTGAGAGTTTTGTCTAAAATGTCCAGAAGGGGGCGCAAAGCGAACCCGGAAGTGTTTTGACACTAAGAATGTGTTTTTGGTTGAAATGCTAAACTTAAAATTGAGTACCAGAAGCGAGCCACATATCATCGCGTTCGTCTTATCGATGGCTACGCGTGGACGTGACTAACTTTTATTTCTGACCTTTGTGGGAGGAGCTATCGCACTTTAAAGGCTAACCCTAGGGTTAGGAACCGTGCGACCGTGTGCGGAGAGACACATATCCAAATGTCCGTCTCGACAAGCTATATAACATACTAAAAGATGGGACCGTGTCGACCTTTGTGGGAGGAGCTATCGCACTTTAAAGGCTAACCCTAGGGTTAGGAACCGTGCGACCGTGTGCGGAGAGACACATATCCAAATGTCCGTCTCGACAAGCTATATAACATACTAAAAGATGGGACCGTGTCGACCTTTGTGGGAGGAGCTATCGCACTTTAAAGGCTAACCCTAGGGTTAGGAACCGTGCGACCGTGTGCGGAGAGACACATATCCAAATGTCCGTCTCGACAAGCTATATAACATACTAAAAGATGGGACCGTGTCGACCTTTGTGGGAGGAGCTATCGCACTTTAAAGGGTTAGGGTTAGGGTTAGGGTTAGGCAATGGGGGTTCGCAAGATTACCGGTAATCTTACCGATAAGACCCAGGAGCCTCTGAACGTCCAGGACACAAGTATGAGACATCTAAAATTCCGTAATGGCGACCCGATTCGGAATCTGTTGTCCTCATTGATTTCTGAGCTTCCTAGCGGCAACAGCGCCACCATTTGTCTGCCATTAAAATTGCACAAAAAAATTCAAAAAAAAAAAAACTTTTGCCTACGTACTAAGTAGGCCACTGCGAATCTTTTTCCCTCTTGAGAGTTTTGTCTAAAATGTCCAGAAGGGGGCGCAACAGCGAACCCGGAAGTGTTTTGACACTTGTGTTATTTTCAAGATTTAGGGTTAGGTAATGGGGGTTCTACCGATAAGACTCAGGAGCCTCTGAGAGTCCAAAACACAAGTATGAGACATCAAAAATTCCGTAATGGCGACCCGATTCGGAATCTGTTGTCCTCATTGATTTCTGAGCTTCCTAGCGGCAACAGCGCCACCATTTGTCTGCCATTGAAATTGCACAAAAAAATTCAAAAAAAAAAAAACTTTTGCCTACGTACTAAGTAGGCCACTGCGAATCTTTTTCCCTCTTGAGAGTTTTGTCTAAAATGTCCAGAAGGGGGCGCAAAGCGAACCCGGAAGTGTTTTGACACTTGTGTTTTTTTCCAGATTTTTTTTTTTTTTTTTTAGGGTTAGGCTTAGTGTATACAAGTCTGCGGGTTAGGTTTAGGGTGAGGGTTTGAGATAGGTAGTAGTTGTAGTACTAAGACTGGTTAGGGTTAGTGTATACAAGTCTGCGGGTTAGGTTCAGGGTGAGGGTTTGAGATAGGTTGTAGTTGTAGTACTAAGACAAGTCTAAGTCCACATCAAGAAGGTTTTTTTTTTTTTTTTTTTTTTGTTTAGTTTCTTTTTTTTTTTCTTTTTTTTTGATTTTTTTTTTTTTTTTTTTGAATTTTTTTTCTTTTTTTTCTTTTTTTCTTTTTTTTTTTTTCTTTTTTTTTCTTTTTTTGCATGTTTCAAGTGATTTGGGATCGACTGGTAATAGTCCCCAGTGCACTTATTTTGGTGTCCCCAAGCTCTGGGACTTAGTAAAATTTACCCCAGACCTTAGGAGTGTCGTAGAGCGACGGGACCAATTCCATTAAATCCGGCATGAAAAAGTGATTCAGAAAATGTGTTGTTTGAAAAAAAAAAATAATAATTGAGCTCTAGGGGCTGAAAAAACGTGTCTCTTTTGATTTGGCGGAGAGTTAGCAGTGTCGGAGAGCTACGAAACCACTTCCATCGGATTCGGGACGCTTCAAACATTTAGAAACAGTCTTGTTTGTGAAGACAGCAATTTTTTTGAATATCTTATTGAATTTTAAAGCTGCAAGGCCGCAAAATAAAGCCTAAAATGTCAACGCTTGACCTTTGGGTCTTCGGAGTGTCTTTGAGCGTCGGGAGTTGGCTCCCTAGACTCACTTTTTCCCGCTGAATACAGCCGTGGTGGTCTCGTGTCTCTACGATGTCGGGAAGTGGGTGTAATAGCCACTTAGCCGCCAGAAAACTTCTGTAAAAAACCGAGACCATTTTCCGACTCAGAACGACGAGGCGGACGCGCTGATATGTGTTTCCCAGCACACGGACTTACGGTTCTCTTAATTGGCTAGGGTTAGGGTTAGTTTTCAACGCGCGATAGCTCTTGAACGATACGTCCGTCAGACAAGTAATTGACGTTGGCGTTTCCAGCTTTCCGAGGCCTACGATCTGATATGTCCGCCATTGTCGTGCGACCCCCGTAGCCCCTAACCCTAACCCTAGATAACCCTAGTTTTACCTGATCGAAAGGCTTATAGGGTTACCGATGCTAAGAATGTGTTTTTGGTTGAAATGCTAAACTTAAAATTGAGTACCAGAAGCGAGCCACATATCATCGCGTTCGTCTTATCGATGGCTACGCGTGGACGTGACTAACTTTTATTTCTGACCTTTGTGGGAGGAGCTATCGCACTTTAAAGGCTAACCCTAGGGTTAGGAACCGTGCGACCGTGTGCGGAGAGACACATATCCAAATGTCCGTCTCGACAAGCTATATAACATACTAAAAGATGGGACCGTGTCGACCTTTGTGGGAGGAGCTATCGCACTTTAAAGGCTAACCCTAGGGTTAGGAACCGTGCGACCGTGTGCGGAGAGACACATATCCAAATGTCCGTCTCGACAAGCTATATAACATACTAAAAGATGGGACCGTGTCGACCTTTGTGGGAGGAGCTATCGCACTTTAAAGGCTAACCCTAGGGTTAGGAACCGTGCGACCGTGTGCGGAGAGACACATATCCAAATGTCCGTCTCGACAAGCTATATAACATACTAAAAGATGGGACCGTGTCGACCTTTGTGGGAGGAGCTATCGCACTTTAAAGGGTTAGGGTTAGGGTTAGGGTTAGGCAATGGGGGTTCGCAAGATTACCGGTAATCTTACCGATAAGACCCAGGAGCCTCTGAACGTCCAGGACACAAGTATGAGACATCTAAAATTCCGTAATGGCGACCCGATTCGGAATCTGTTGTCCTCATTGATTTCTGAGCTTCCTAGCGGCAACAGCGCCACCATTTGTCTGCCATTAAAATTGCACAAAAAAATTCAAAAAAAAAAAAACTTTTGCCTACGTACTAAGTAGGCCACTGCGAATCTTTTTCCCTCTTGAGAGTTTTGTCTAAAATGTCCAGAAGGGGGCGCAACAGCGAACCCGGAAGTGTTTTGACACTTGTGTTATTTTCAAGATTTAGGGTTAGGTAATGGGGGTTCTACCGATAAGACTCAGGAGCCTCTGAGAGTCCAAAACACAAGTATGAGACATCAAAAATTCCGTAATGGCGACCCGATTCGGAATCTGTTGTCCTCATTGATTTCTGAGCTTCCTAGCGGCAACAGCGCCACCATTTGTCTGCCATTGAAATTGCACAAAAAAATTCAAAAAAAAAAAAACTTTTGCCTACGTACTAAGTAGGCCACTGCGAATCTTTTTCCCTCTTGAGAGTTTTGTCTAAAATGTCCAGAAGGGGGCGCAAAGCGAACCCGGAAGTGTTTTGACACTTGTGTTTTTTTCCAGATTTTTTTTTTTTTTTTTTAGGGTTAGGCTTAGTGTATACAAGTCTGCGGGTTAGGTTTAGGGTGAGGGTTTGAGATAGGTAGTAGTTGTAGTACTAAGACTGGTTAGGGTTAGTGTATACAAGTCTGCGGGTTAGGTTCAGGGTGAGGGTTTGAGATAGGTTGTAGTTGTAGTACTAAGACAAGTCTAAGTCCACATCAAGAAGGTTTTTTTTTTTTTTTTTTTTTTGTTTAGTTTCTTTTTTTTTTTCTTTTTTTTTGATTTTTTTTTTTTTTTTTTTGAATTTTTTTTCTTTTTTTTCTTTTTTTCTTTTTTTTTTTTCTTTTTTTTTCTTTTTTTGCATGTTTCAAGTGATTTGGGATCGACTGGTAATAGTCCCCAGTGCACTTATTTTGGTGTCCCCAAGCTCTGGGACTTAGTAAAATTTACCCCAGACCTTAGGAGTGTCGTAGAGCGACGGGACCAATTCCATTAAATCCGGCATGAAAAAGTGATTCAGAAAATGTGTTGTTTGAAAAAAAAAAATAATAATTGAGCTCTAGGGGCTGAAAAAACGTGTCTCTTTTGATTTGGCGGAGAGTTAGCAGTGTCGGAGAGCTACGAAACCACTTCCATCGGATTCGGGACGCTTCAAACATTTAGAAACAGTCTTGTTTGTGAAGACAGCAATTTTTTTGAATATCTTATTGAATTTTAAAGCTGCAAGGCCGCAAAATAAAGCCTAAAATGTCAACGCTTGACCTTTGGGTCTTCGGAGTGTCTTTGAGCGTCGGGAGTTGGCTCCCTAGACTCACTTTTTCCCGCTGAATACAGCCGTGGTGGTCTCGTGTCTCTACGATGTCGGGAAGTGGGTGTAATAGCCACTTAGCCGCCAGAAAACTTCTGTAAAAAACCGAGACCATTTTCCGACTCAGAACGACGAGGCGGACGCGCTGATATGTGTTTCCCAGCACACGGACTTACGGTTCTCTTAATTGGCTAGGGTTAGGGTTAGTTTTCAACGCGCGATAGCTCTTGAACGATACGTCCGTCAGACAAGTAATTGACGTTGGCGTTTCCAGCTTTCCGAGGCCTACGATCTGATATGTCCGCCATTGTCGTGCGACCCCCGTAGCCCCTAACCCTAACCCTAGATAACCCTAGTTTTACCTGATCGAAAGGCTTATAGGGTTACCGATGCTAAGAATGTGTTTTTGGTTGAAATGCTAAACTTAAAATTGAGTACCAGAAGCGAGCCACATATCATCGCGTTCGTCTTATCGATGGCTACGCGTGGACGTGACTAACTTTTATTTCTGACCTTTGTGGGAGGAGCTATCGCACTTTAAAGGCTAACCCTAGGGTTAGGAACCGTGCGACCGTGTGCGGAGAGACACATATCCAAATGTCCGTCTCGACAAGCTATATAACATACTAAAAGATGGGACCGTGTCGACCTTTGTGGGAGGAGCTATCGCACTTTAAAGGCTAACCCTAGGGTTAGGAACCGTGCGACCGTGTGCGGAGAGACACATATCCAAATGTCCGTCTCGACAAGCTATATAACATACTAAAAGATGGGACCGTGTCGACCTTTGTGGGAGGAGCTATCGCACTTTAAAGGCTAACCCTAGGGTTAGGAACCGTGCGACCGTGTGCGGAGAGACACATATCCAAATGTCCGTCTCGACAAGCTATATAACATACTAAAAGATGGGACCGTGTCGACCTTTGTGGGAGGAGCTATCGCACTTTAAAGGGTTAGGGTTAGGGTTAGGGTTAGGCAATGGGGGTTCGCAAGATTACCGGTAATCTTACCGATAAGACCCAGGAGCCTCTGAACGTCCAGGACACAAGTATGAGACATCTAAAATTCCGTAATGGCGACCCGATTCGGAATCTGTTGTCCTCATTGATTTCTGAGCTTCCTAGCGGCAACAGCGCCACCATTTGTCTGCCATTAAAATTGCACAAAAAAATTCAAAAAAAAAAAAACTTTTGCCTACGTACTAAGTAGGCCACTGCGAATCTTTTTCCCTCTTGAGAGTTTTGTCTAAAATGTCCAGAAGGGGGCGCAACAGCGAACCCGGAAGTGTTTTGACACTTGTGTTATTTTCAAGATTTAGGGTTAGGTAATGGGGGTTCTACCGATAAGACTCAGGAGCCTCTGAGAGTCCAAAACACAAGTATGAGACATCAAAAATTCCGTAATGGCGACCCGATTCGGAATCTGTTGTCCTCATTGATTTCTGAGCTTCCTAGCGGCAACAGCGCCACCATTTGTCTGCCATTGAAATTGCACAAAAAAATTCAAAAAAAAAAAACTTTTGCCTACGTACTAAGTAGGCCACTGCGAATCTTTTTCCCTCTTGAGAGTTTTGTCTAAAATGTCCAGAAGGGGGCGCAAAGCGAACCCGGAAGTGTTTTGACACTTGTGTTTTTTTCCAGATTTTTTTTTTTTTTTTTTAGGGTTAGGCTTAGTGTATACAAGTCTGCGGGTTAGGTTTAGGGTGAGGGTTTGAGATAGGTAGTAGTTGTAGTACTAAGACTGGTTAGGGTTAGTGTATACAAGTCTGCGGGTTAGGTTCAGGGTGAGGGTTTGAGATAGGTTGTAGTTGTAGTACTAAGACAAGTCTAAGTCCACATCAAGAAGGTTTTTTTTTTTTTTTTTTTTTTGTTTAGTTTCTTTTTTTTTTTCTTTTTTTTTGATTTTTTTTTTTTTTTTTTTGAATTTTTTTTCTTTTTTTTCTTTTTTTCTTTTTTTTTTTTCTTTTTTTTTCTTTTTTTGCATGTTTCAAGTGATTTGGGATCGACTGGTAATAGTCCCCAGTGCACTTATTTTGGTGTCCCCAAGCTCTGGGACTTAGTAAAATTTACCCCAGACCTTAGGAGTGTCGTAGAGCGACGGGACCAATTCCATTAAATCCGGCATGAAAAAGTGATTCAGAAAATGTGTTGTTTGAAAAAAAAAAATAATAATTGAGCTCTAGGGGCTGAAAAAACGTGTCTCTTTTGATTTGGCGGAGAGTTAGCAGTGTCGGAGAGCTACGAAACCACTTCCATCGGATTCGGGACGCTTCAAACATTTAGAAACAGTCTTGTTTGTGAAGACAGCAATTTTTTTGAATATCTTATTGAATTTTAAAGCTGCAAGGCCGCAAAATAAAGCCTAAAATGTCAACGCTTGACCTTTGGGTCTTCGGAGTGTCTTTGAGCGTCGGGAGTTGGCTCCCTAGACTCACTTTTTCCCGCTGAATACAGCCGTGGTGGTCTCGTGTCTCTACGATGTCGGGAAGTGGGTGTAATAGCCACTTAGCCGCCAGAAAACTTCTGTAAAAAACCGAGACCATTTTCCGACTCAGAACGACGAGGCGGACGCGCTGATATGTGTTTCCCAGCACACGGACTTACGGTTCTCTTAATTGGCTAGGGTTAGGGTTAGTTTTCAACGCGCGATAGCTCTTGAACGATACGTCCGTCAGACAAGTAATTGACGTTGGCGTTTCCAGCTTTCCGAGGCCTACGATCTGATATGTCCGCCATTGTCGTGCGACCCCCGTAGCCCCTAACCCTAACCCTAGATAACCCTAGTTTTACCTGATCGAAAGGCTTATAGGGTTACCGATGCTAAGAATGTGTTTTTGGTTGAAATGCTAAACTTAAAATTGAGTACCAGAAGCGAGCCACATATCATCGCGTTCGTCTTATCGATGGCTACGCGTGGACGTGACTAACTTTTATTTCTGACCTTTGTGGGAGGAGCTATCGCACTTTAAAGGCTAACCCTAGGGTTAGGAACCGTGCGACCGTGTGCGGAGAGACACATATCCAAATGTCCGTCTCGACAAGCTATATAACATACTAAAAGATGGGACCGTGTCGACCTTTGTGGGAGGAGCTATCGCACTTTAAAGGCTAACCCTAGGGTTAGGAACCGTGCGACCGTGTGCGGAGAGACACATATCCAAATGTCCGTCTCGACAAGCTATATAACATACTAAAAGATGGGACCGTGTCGACCTTTGTGGGAGGAGCTATCGCACTTTAAAGGCTAACCCTAGGGTTAGGAACCGTGCGACCGTGTGCGGAGAGACACATATCCAAATGTCCGTCTCGACAAGCTATATAACATACTAAAAGATGGGACCGTGTCGACCTTTGTGGGAGGAGCTATCGCACTTTAAAGGCTAACCCTAGGGTTAGGAACCGTGCGACCGTGTGCGGAGAGACACATATCCAAATGTCCGTCTCGACAAGCTATATAACATACTAAAAGATGGGACCGTGTCGACCTTTGTGGGAGGAGCTATCGCACTTTAAAGGCTAACCCTAGGGTTAGGAACCGTGCGACCGTGTGCGGAGAGACACATATCCAAATGTCCGTCTCGACAAGCTATATAACATACTAAAAGATGGGACCGTGTCGACCTTTGTGGGAGGAGCTATCGCACTTTAAAGGGTTAGGGTTAGGGTTAGGGTTAGGCAATGGGGGTTCGCAAGATTACCGGTAATCTTACCGATAAGACCCAGGAGCCTCTGAACGTCCAGGACACAAGTATGAGACATCTAAAATTCCGTAATGGCGACCCGATTCGGAATCTGTTGTCCTCATTGATTTCTGAGCTTCCTAGCGGCAACAGCGCCACCATTTGTCTGCCATTGAAATTGCACAAAAAAATTCAAAAAAAAAAAAACTTTTGCCTACGTACTAAGTAGGCCACTGCGAATCTTTTTCCCTCTTGAGAGTTTTGTCTAAAATGTCCAGAAGGGGGCGCAAAGCGAACCCGGAAGTGTTTTGACACTAAGAATGTGTTTTTGGTTGAAATGCTAAACTTAAAATTGAGTACCAGAAGCGAGCCACATATCATCGCGTTCGTCTTATCGATGGCTACGCGTGGACGTGACTAACTTTTATTTCTGACCTTTGTGGGAGGAGCTATCGCACTTTAAAGGCTAACCCTAGGGTTAGGAACCGTGCGACCGTGTGCGGAGAGACACATATCCAAATGTCCGTCTCGACAAGCTATATAACATACTAAAAGATGGGACCGTGTCGACCTTTGTGGGAGGAGCTATCGCACTTTAAAGGCTAACCCTAGGGTTAGGAACCGTGCGACCGTGTGCGGAGAGACACATATCCAAATGTCCGTCTCGACAAGCTATATAACATACTAAAAGATGGGACCGTGTCGACCTTTGTGGGAGGAGCTATCGCACTTTAAAGGCTAACCCTAGGGTTAGGAACCGTGCGACCGTGTGCGGAGAGACACATATCCAAATGTCCGTCTCGACAAGCTATATAACATACTAAAAGATGGGACCGTGTCGACCTTTGTGGGAGGAGCTATCGCACTTTAAAGGGTTAGGGTTAGGGTTAGGGTTAGGCAATGGGGGTTCGCAAGATTACCGGTAATCTTACCGATAAGACCCAGGAGCCTCTGAACGTCCAGGACACAAGTATGAGACATCTAAAATTCCGTAATGGCGACCCGATTCGGAATCTGTTGTCCTCATTGATTTCTGAGCTTCCTAGCGGCAACAGCGCCACCATTTGTCTGCCATTGAAATTGCACAAAAAAATTCAAAAAAAAAAAAACTTTTGCCTACGTACTAAGTAGGCCACTGCGAATCTTTTTCCCTCTTGAGAGTTTTGTCTAAAATGTCCAGAAGGGGGCGCAAAGCGAACCCGGAAGTGTTTTGACACTAAGAATGTGTTTTTGGTTGAAATGCTAAACTTAAAATTGAGTACCAGAAGCGAGCCACATATCATCGCGTTCGTCTTATCGATGGCTACGCGTGGACGTGACTAACTTTTATTTCTGACCTTTGTGGGAGGAGCTATCGCACTTTAAAGGCTAACCCTAGGGTTAGGAACCGTGCGACCGTGTGCGGAGAGACACATATCCGAAATGTCCGTCTCGACAAGCTATATAACATACTAAAAGATGGGACCGTGTCGACCTTTGTGGGAGGAGCTATCGCACTTTAAAGGCTAACCCTAGGGTTAGGAACCGTGCGACCGTGTGCGGAGAGACACATATCCAAATGTCCGTCTCGACAAGCTATATAACATACTAAAAGATGGGACCGTGTCGACCTTTGTGGGAGGAGCTATCGCACTTTAAAGGCTAACCCTAGGGTTAGGAACCGTGCGACCGTGTGCGGAGAGACACATATCCAAATGTCCGTCTCGACAAGCTATATAACATACTAAAAGATGGGACCGTGTCGACCTTTGTGGGAGGAGCTATCGCACTTTAAAGGGTTAGGGTTAGGGTTAGGGTTAG
>NW_027665442.1:45000-47500 GCF_963924005.1 Protomyctophum bolini | reverse complement strand
TGGAGAGCAGGCTCCAGGGCTCCAGGACCAAGGCCAGTAAACACCCAGTGCACACCCCCCGAAAACAGCAGATCTACCGTGGGCCCCTGTCCCGGTCGCGGACCCCCGCGGACCCCCACCTGGGCGCGAGAACCACCTGGGCAGAGTCCCCGAGGGCGGCCCGATCGCAACGAGATTCCCCCCGTCCGAAACGGACCAGAGACGGCCGAGATGGGTCGCGGACCCCCGCGGACCCCCACCTGGGCGCGAGAACCACCTGGGCAGGGTCCCCCAGCTCGGCCCGATCGCAACGAGATTCCCCCCGTCCGAAACGGACCAAAGACGGCCGAGATAGGTCGCGGACCCCCGCGGACCCCCACCTGGGCGCGAGAACCACGGGGCAGGGTCCCCCAGCTCGGCCCGATCGCAACGAGATTCCCCCCGTCCGAAACGGACCAGAGACGGCCGAGATAGGTCGCGGACCCCCGCGGACCCCCACCTGGGCGCGGGACCCCCGGGGAAGAGTCCCCGAGGGCGGCCCGATCGCAACGAGATTCCCCCCGTCCGAAACGGACCAGAGACGGCCGAGATGTGGAGATGTGGAGATGTGACCACCGCGCGGACCCCCGCGCGGACCCCCGCGGACCCCCCGCGGACCACGCGACCCCCGGGGCAGGGTCCCCCACCTCGGCCCGGTCGCAACGAGATTCCCCCCGTCCGAAACGGACCAGGGACGGCCGAGATACGCCCGGGGACCCCTTGGCGGACCCCCGGCGGACCCCCGGCGGACCCCCGGCCGTAGGAACTCCAGGGCTCCGGTCCCCCGCCCCCTGGCTGCCAGGCCAGCCCGCCCGTCGAGACCCACACTCCCAGGGGCAAAAAACGCGCTTCAGACGAGGCTCCTTCTTGGGGTAGAAAAGCGCCGGACTTGCCCTGGAGTAGAAAAGCGGCGGGCAGTCCGACGAAAAGCGCCGGACGCGCTCCGTCCGACACTTTTCGCGCTCCGTCCGACACTTTTCAGGACTTCCAGGCGCGGGGCGAAGCGCGCGCACTTTCTTACCCCAAGAAAGAGCCTCGCGGACGGGTAAGAGAGTGCGACGCGCGCCCTGCCCCTCTGGAAGTCCTTTGGGAGCCCAGGGACTCCTGGGTCTTTTCCCCAGTCCCATACGTGAAAAATTCGGGCCCCGGAAAAAAAAAAACGTCCGTCATCCCGTATGTAGGAAGGGTGCCCGGACCCACCGGGACCCGTTTCGGAAGCCCTTTTCGGGCGTGGGGTCCGCGGGGACCCCCTAGGTTTCGGAGCTTGTGGATCTGCTCTTTTCGGCGCGCAAAAGAGGCGACAGCTCGGGAACGCAGGGTCGCCCGGGGACGGCGGAGGGCTCTACGGAAGCGGACCGGCGAGGCGCACGCGGTGGTGCCGGTGCCGTGCGCGTGGGCCGATCCCCGGGCACGAGGCGCGCGAAAAAGGGGTCCCTGGAGCTCCCGGCGGCGGACTTTGCGCGCGCGCTGCGCGGCACTAAAGTCCCTGGGAGCCCAGGAGCTCGTGAGCTTTTGCCTAGTCCCCTGCTGTGTAATTCTCTCCCGGGCCAATGTCCAACTCCCTCCATCCCGGATGTATGAGCCGGGATGGGGTCTGCCGCGGAGTGGAGGCCCAATAGGGGCTCCGTCCTGGGCTAGAAAAGCGCCGCGCTGGCCATGGAGCTCCCTCCAGGCACTTTGAAAATCCGACGCGGCCTGGTTAGCCCAGTAGCTCGTGAGCTTTTGCCCTGTCCCCTGCTGTGTAATTCTCTCCCGGGCCAATGTCCAACTCCCTCCATCCCGGATGTATGAGCCGGGATGGGGTCTGCCGCGGAGTGGAGGCCCAATAGGGGCTCCGTCCTGGGCTAGAAAAGCGCCGCGCTGGCCATGGAGCTCCTTCCAGGCACTTTGAAAATCCGCCGCGGCCTGGTTAGCCCACGAGCTCGTGGGCTGTCGCCCTGTCCCCTGCTGTGTAATTCTCTCCCCGGCCAATGTCCAACTCCCCCCATCCCGGATGTATGAGCCGGGAGGCGTCCGCCGCCGAGACGAGGCCCAAGACAGAGCCTCGTCTCGGGTCGGAGAAGCGGCGTGTGACGCATGGCTCCTTGGAGCCGCTGGGCTTATCTCCCCTCTCCCCTAGGAGGGGAGAGAACCAGGCAAAAGCAGGCGTACCCTGGCCATCGGGTACCCAGGAGAGGGTGCCTCGCCGTCGGGTACGGCGCGCGGACCTCGGCCTCTCGGAGATCCTGGAGGTCCCCCCCGAGCCCAGGAGCACCTGGGCTTTTTCCCTGGTCCCCTCCTGTGTAATTCTCTCCCGGGCCAATGTCCAACTCTTCCCAGCCCGGATTTATGGACCACCGCAGCACGCGGTGAAGCAGAACACAGGTGCCCGACGGCGAGGCACCGAATCGGGCTAGGCGGACGGCGGACCGGCCTCTCGGAGATCCTGGAGGTCCCCCCCGAGCCCAGGAGCTCCTGGGCTTTTTCCCTGGTCCCCTCCTGT
>NW_027665442.1:32500-35000 GCF_963924005.1 Protomyctophum bolini | reverse complement strand
CATGGAGAAGTCAGAGTGTCCCCAGGGACAGTGTCCCCGCCTGGGCCAGTAAACACCCAGAGCACGGCACTAGCTCCATGTCAGTACCCATGGTGGCCACAGGGCGGCGCCATACGAGGGGAGTGAAGGGGACCCGTGGAGAACAGGCTCCAGGACCAGGCCGAGGCCTGGGTCAGAGTGTCCCCAGGGACAGTGTCCCCGCCTGGGCCAGTAAACACCCAGAGCACGGCACTAGCTCCATGTCAGTACCCATGGTGGCCACAGGGCGGCGCCATACGAGGGGAGTGAAGGGGACCCGTGGAGAGCAGGCTCCAGGGCTCCAGGACCAAGGCCCCAGGCCTCGGTCTGAACTTCCCCAGGAACAGTGTCTGTTCCTGGGCCACAGGGACACAGGAGCCATGGTGGTCCCTGCCTGGGACACTTGGTATTGCTGGCTGGGGCAGAGGACCCACGGTGAAGGACCCTGGTGATGCCCCAGGCTCGAGTGTCTGAGCCTGGGCCAGTAAACACCCAGTGCACACCCCCCGAAAACAGCAGATCTACGGTGGTGATGAGTGTCTGAGCCTGGGCCCCAGAGCTAGCCCAGGGGACCCATGGAGAGTTGGCTCCTGGGGGAATTCCCTAGGGACATGTCAGTACCCATGGTGGCCACATGGCGGCGCCATACGAGGGGAGTGAAGGGGACCCATGGAGAACAGGCTCCGGGGCTCCAGGACCAGGCCCAGGCCTGGGTCGGAATGTCCCCAGGAACAGTGTCCCCGCCTGGGCCAGTAAACACCCAGTGCACACCCCCCGAAAACAGCAGATCTACCGTGGGCCCCTGTCCCGGTCGCGGACCCCCGCGGACCCCCACCTGGGCGCGAGAACCACCTGGGCAGAGTCCCCGAGGGCGGCCCGATCGCAACGAGATTCCCCCCGTCCGAAACGGACCAGAGACGGCCGAGATGGGTCGCGGACCCCCGCGGACCCCCACCTGGGCGCGAGAACCACCTGGGCAGGGTCCCCCAGCTCGGCCCGGTCGCAACGAGATTCCCCCCGTCCGAAACGGACCAGAGACGGCCGAGATAGGTCGCGGACCCCCGCGGACCCCCACCTGGGCGCGAGAACCACCTGGGCAGGGTCCCCCAGCTCGGCCCGGTCGCAACGAGATTCCCCCCGTCCGAAACGGACCAGAGACGGCCGAGATAGGTCGCGGACCCCCGCGGACCCCCACCTGGGCACGAGACCCCCGGGGAAGAGTCCCCCACCTCGGCCCGGTCGCAACGAGATTCCCCCCGTCCGAAACGGACCAGAGACGGCCGAGATAGGTCGCGGACCCCCGCGCGGGCCCCCGCGCGGACCCCCGCGGACCCCCCGCGGACCACGCGACCCGCGGGGCAGGGTGCCCCACCTCGGCCCGGTCGCAACGAGATTCCCCCCGTCCGAAACGGACCAGGGACGGCCGAGATACGCCCGGGGACCCCTTTCGCGGACCCCCGGCGGACCCCCGGCCCTGGGGACTCCGGGGCTCCGGTCCCCCGTCCCCTGGCTAGTCCCCAGCCCGCCCGTCGAGACCCACACTCCCAGGGGCAAAAAACGCGCTTCAGACGAGGCTCCTTCTTGGGGTAGAAAAGCGCCGGACTTGCCCTGGAGTAGAAAAGCGGCGGGCAGTCCGACGAAAAGCGCCGGACGCGCTCCGTCCGACACTTTTCGCGCTCCGTCCGACACTTTTCAGGACTTCCAGGCGCGGGGCGAAGCGCGCGCACTTTCTTACCCCAAGAAAGAGCCTCGCGGACGGGTAAGAGAGTGCGACGCGCGCCCTGCCCCTCTGGAAGTCCTTTGGGAGCCCAGGGACTCCTGGGTCTTTTCCCCAGTCCCATACGTGAAAAATTCGGGCCCCGGAAAAAAAAAAACGTCCGTCATCCCGTATGTAGGAAGGGTGCCCGGACCCACCGGGACCCGTTTCGGAAGCCCTTTTCGGGCGTGGGGTCCGCGGGGACCCCCTAGGTTTCGGAGCTTGTGGATCTGCTCTTTTCGGCGCGCAAAAGAGGCGACAGCTCGGGAACGCAGGGTCGCCCGGGGACGGCGGAGGGCTCTACGGAAGCGGACCGGCGAGGCGCACGCGGTGGTGCCGGTGCCGTGCGCGTGGGCCGATCCCCGGGCACGAGGCGCGCGAAAAAGGGGTCCCTGGAGCTCCCGGCGGCGGACTTTGCGCGCGCGCGCGCTGCGCGGCACTAAAGTCCCTGGGAGCCCAGGAGCTCGTGAGCTTTTGCCTAGTCCCCTGCTGTGTAATTCTCTCCCCGGCCAATGTCCAACTCCCTCCATCCCGGATGTATGAGCCGGGATGGGGTCTGCCGCGGAGTGGAGGCCCAATAGGGGCTCCGTCCTGGGCTAGAAAAGCGCCGCGCTGGCCATGGAGCTCCCTCCAGGCACTTTGAAAATCCGACGCGGCCTGGTTAGCCCAGTAGCTCGTGGGCTGTTGCCCAGTCCCCTGCTGTGTAATTCTCTCCCCGGCCAATGT
>NW_027665442.1:20000-22500 GCF_963924005.1 Protomyctophum bolini | reverse complement strand
GGCATATGTCCCCAGGGTGTGGGCCCTGGTCCCCTGGGTTCCGTGGTGGTGCATGGCCGGGTGTGGGTGCTCTCCCTGGGGCAGAGGTCCCCAGGTTGTGGTCCCCCTGCCCTGGAACTCGGTTTCGCCGACTGGAGTCGGCGATCGCTTGCGGGTATGGACACAGGAGCCATGGCGGTCCCTGCCTGGGACACTTCGCTGGTAGTGCATGGCCTGGTGTGGGCGACCCTCCCTGGGGCAGAGGTCCCCATGTTGTGGTCCCCCCTGCCCTGGAACTCGGTTTCGCCGACTGGAGTCGGCGATCGCTTGCGGGGTAGGGACACAGGAGCCACTGTGGTCCCTGACTGGGACACTTGGCTGGGGCAGAGGACCCACGGTGTTGGACCCTGGTGATGCCCCAGCCTCGAGTGTCTGTGCCTGGGCCAGAGCTAGCCCAGGGGACCCATGGAGAGAAGGCTCCTGGGTCCATGTCCATGACCAGGCCCCGAGGCCTGGGTCAGAGTGTCCCCAGGGACAGTGTCTGTGCCTGGGCCAGTAAACACCCAGAGCACGGCACTAGCTCCATGTCAGTACCCATGGTGGCCACAGGGCGGCGCCATACGAGGGGAGTGAAGGGGACCCGTGGAGAGCAGGCTCCAGGGCTCCAGGACCAAGGCCCCAGGCCTCGGTCTGAACTTCCCCAGGAACAGTGTCTGTTCCTGGGCCACAGGGACACAGGAGCCATGGTGGTCCCTGCCTGGGACACTTGGTGTTTGCTGGCTGGGGCAGAGGACCCACGGTGTTGGACCCTGGCGATGCCCCAGCCTCGAGTGTCTGAGCCTGGGCAAGAGCTGGCCCAGGGGACCCGTGGAGAGCAGGCTCCTGGGTCCCTAGGGACATGCCAGTACCCGCGGTGGCCACAGGGCGGCGCCATACGAGGGGAGTGAAGGGGACCCGTGGAGAGCAGGCTCCAGGGCTCCAGGACCAAGGCCCAGGCCTGTGTCTGAACTTCGCCAGGAACAGTGTATGTTCCTGGGCCACAGGGACACAGGAGCCATGGTGGTCCCTGCCTGGGACACTTGGTGTTTGCTGGCTGGGGCAGAGGACCCACGGTGTTGGACCCTGGCGATGCCCCAGCCTCGAGTGTCTGAGCCTGGGCAAGAGCTGGCCCAGGGGACCCAATGGAGAGCAGGCTCCTGGGTCCCTAGGGACATGTCAGTACCCGCGGTGGCCACAGGGCGGCGCCATACGAGGGGAGTGAAGGGGACCCGTGGAGAGCAGGCTCCAGGGCTCCAGGACCAAGGCCCAGGCCCGATCGCAACGAGATTCCCCCCGTCCGAAACGGACCAGAGACGGCCGAGATGGGTCGCGGACCCCCGCGGACCCCCACCTGGGCGCGAGAACCACCTGGGCAGGGTCCCCCAGCTCGGCCCGATCGCAACGAGATTCCCCCCGTCCGAAACGGACCAGAGACGGCCGAGATGGGTCGCGGACCCCCGCGGACCCCCACCTGGGCGCGAGAACCACCTGGGCAGGGTCCCCCAGCTCGGCCCGATCGCAACGAGATTCCCCCCGTCCGAAACGGACCAGAGACGGCCGAGATAGGTCGCGGACCCCCGCGGACCCCCACCTGGGCACGAGACCCCCGGGGAAGAGTCCCCCACCTCGGCCCGGTCGCAACGAGATTCCCCCCGTCCGAAACGGACCAGAGACGGCCGAGATAGGTCGTGGACCCCCGCGCGGACCCCCGCGCGGACCCCCGCGGACCCCCCGCGGACCACGCGACCCCCGGGGCAGGGTGCCCCACCTCGGCCCGGTCGCAACGAGATTCCCCCCGTCCGAAACGGACCAGGGACGGCCGAGATACGCCCGGGGACCCCTTTCGCGGACCCCCGGCGGACCCCCCGGCCCTGGGGACTCCGGGGCTCCGGTCCCCCGTCCCCTGGCTAGTCCCCAGCCCGCCCGTCGAGACCCACACTCCCAGGGGCAAAAAACGCGCTTCAGACGAGGCTCCTTCTTGGGGTAGAAAAGCGCCGGACTTGCCCTGGAGTAGAAAAGCGGCGGGCAGTCCGACGAAAAGCGCCGGACGCGCTCCGTCCGACACTTTTCGCGCTCCGTCCGACACTTTTCAGGACTTCCAGGCGCGGGGCGAAGCGCGCGCACTTTCTTACCCCAAGAAAGAGCCTCGCGGACGGGTAAGAGAGTGCGACGCGCGCCCTGCCCCTCTGGAAGTCCTTTGGGAGCCCAGGGACTCCTGGGTCTTTTCCCCAGTCCCATACGTGAAAAATTCGGGCCCCGGAAAAAAAAAAACGTCCGTCATCCCGTATGTAGGAAGGGTGCCCGGACCCACCGGGACCCGTTTCGGAAGCCCTTTTCGGGCGTGGGGTCCGCGGGGACCCCCTAGGTTTCGGAGCTTGTGGATCTGCTCTTTTCGGCGCGCAAAAGAGGCGACAGCTCGGGAACGCAGGGTCGCCCGGGGACGGCGGAGGGCTCTACGGAAGCGGACCGGCGAGGCGCACGC
>NW_027665442.1:7500-10000 GCF_963924005.1 Protomyctophum bolini | reverse complement strand
TTAGAGTATGGAAGAGTCCCAGGGGCGGGCGGTTCTTTGGGCCGCGGGACCCCACGCCTTAAGGCCCAGGAGGGGTGCTTAAGGGTGGGTAATCGGGGACCCACGGTGCGCCTGGTCCTGGTGGAAGTGGTCCCCGGAGTTCCCTGGTAGTGCATGGCCGGGGTTGGGCGCCCTCCCTGGGGCATATGTCCCCAGGGTGTGGGCCCTGGTCCCCTGGGTTCCGTGGTGGTGCATGGCCGGGTGTGGGTGCTCTCCCTGGGGCAGAGGTCCCCAGGTTGTGGTCCCCCTGCCCTGGAACTCGGTTTCGCCGACTGGAGTCGGCGATCGCTTGCGGGTATGGACACAGGAGCCATGGCGGTCCCTGCCTGGGACACTTCGCTGGTAGTGCATGGCCTGGTGTGGGCGACCCTCCCTGGGGCAGAGGTCCCCATGTTGTGGTCCCCCCTGCCCTGGAACTCGGTTTCGCCGACTGGAGTCGGCGATCGCTTGCGGGGTAGGGACACAGGAGCCACTGTGGTCCCTGACTGGGACACTTGGCTGGGGCAGAGGACCCACGGTGTTGGACCCTGGTGATGCCCCAGCCTCGAGTGTCTGTGCCTGGGCCAGAGCTAGCCCAGGGGACCCATGGAGAGAAGGCTCCTGGGTCCATGTCCATGACCAGGCCCCGAGGCCTGGGTCAGAGTGTCCCCAGGGACAGTGTCTGTGCCTGGGCCAGTAAACACCCAGAGCACGGCACTAGCTCCATGTCAGTACCCATGGTGGCCACAGGGCGGCGCCATACGAGGGGAGTGAAGGGGACCCGTGGAGAGCAGGCTCCAGGGCTCCAGGACCAAGGCCCCAGGCCTCGGTCTGAACTTCCCCAGGAACAGTGTCTGTTCCTGGGCCACAGGGACACAGGAGCCATGGTGGTCCCTGCCTGGGACACTTGGTGTTTGCTGGCTGGGGCAGAGGACCCACGGTGTTGGACCCTGGCGATGCCCCAGCCTCGAGTGTCTGAGCCTGGGCAAGAGCTGGCCCAGGGGACCCGTGGAGAGCAGGCTCCTGGGTCCCTAGGGACATGCCAGTACCCGCGGTGGCCACAGGGCGGCGCCATACGAGGGGAGTGAAGGGGACCCGTGGAGAGCAGGCTCCAGGGCTCCAGGACCAAGGCCCAGGCCTGTGTCTGAACTTCGCCAGGAACAGTGTATGTTCCTGGGCCACAGGGACACAGGAGCCATGGTGGTCCCTGCCTGGGACACTTGGTGTTTGCTGGCTGGGGCAGAGGACCCACGGTGTTGGACCCTGGCGATGCCCCAGCCTCGAGTGTCTGAGCCTGGGCAAGAGCTGGCCCAGGGGACCCAATGGAGAGCAGGCTCCTGGGTCCCTAGGGACATGTCAGTACCCGCGGTGGCCACAGGGCGGCGCCATACGAGGGGAGTGAAGGGGACCCGTGGAGAGCAGGCTCCAGGGCTCCAGGACCAAGGCCCAGGCCCGATCGCAACGAGATTCCCCCCGTCCGAAACGGACCAGAGACGGCCGAGATGGGTCGCGGACCCCCGCGGACCCCCACCTGGGCGCGAGAACCACCTGGGCAGGGTCCCCCAGCTCGGCCCGATCGCAACGAGATTCCCCCCGTCCGAAACGGACCAGAGACGGCCGAGATGGGTCGCGGACCCCCGCGGACCCCCACCTGGGCGCGAGAACCACCTGGGCAGGGTCCCCCAGCTCGGCCCGATCGCAACGAGATTCCCCCCGTCCGAAACGGACCAGAGACGGCCGAGATAGGTCGCGGACCCCCGCGGACCCCCACCTGGGCACGAGACCCCCGGGGAAGAGTCCCCCACCTCGGCCCGGTCGCAACGAGATTCCCCCCGTCCGAAACGGACCAGAGACGGCCGAGATAGGTCGTGGACCCCCGCGCGGACCCCCGCGCGGACCCCCGCGGACCCCCCGCGGACCACGCGACCCCCGGGGCAGGGTGCCCCACCTCGGCCCGGTCGCAACGAGATTCCCCCCGTCCGAAACGGACCAGGGACGGCCGAGATACGCCCGGGGACCCCTTTCGCGGACCCCCGGCGGACCCCCCGGCCCTGGGGACTCCGGGGCTCCGGTCCCCCGTCCCCTGGCTAGTCCCCAGCCCGCCCGTCGAGACCCACACTCCCAGGGGCAAAAAACGCGCTTCAGACGAGGCTCCTTCTTGGGGTAGAAAAGCGCCGGACTTGCCCTGGAGTAGAAAAGCGGCGGGCAGTCCGACGAAAAGCGCCGGACGCGCTCCGTCCGACACTTTTCGCGCTCCGTCCGACACTTTTCAGGACTTCCAGGCGCGGGGCGAAGCGCGCGCACTTTCTTACCCCAAGAAAGAGCCTCGCGGACGGGTAAGAGAGTGCGACGCGCGCCCTGCCCCTCTGGAAGTCCTTTGGGAGCCCAGGGACTCCTGGGTCTTTTCCCCAGTCCCATACGTGAAAAATTCGGGCCCCGGAAAAAAAAAAACGTCCGTCATCCCGTATGTAGGAAGGGTGCC
>NW_027665443.1:352500-366767 GCF_963924005.1 Protomyctophum bolini | reverse complement strand
AGATAGCGCCCACCCCCCTCCCCAGCCTTGTTAATCACACTGGGGAGGACACACAGGTCCACCGACTGACGAAACTGACTGAGACTTTGTCACACATCCGCCCTCTGACATACCCAGCAGACCATCCTCACTATGACGATTTTAACAGGACTAGCATTACTGATAACGTCTGGTACAACTCCCTGCACATGATGATTAGGGCTGCTGATTTAGAATCTAATAAATCTTGTTATGCATGCACGCTTTTCCCCACAGCTCAGACACATTCCGTCCCAGTGAAACCGACCCCCATGGACGCAATGCAAGTTTTCTGTAGATTTGCCGCACTCACATTGCCCTCTGACCCCGAAATCCTGTCCCAATGCGCGAGACTTAATGTTTCGCTTAGGCAGGCTAATACTCCCTTCAGGATCCGCTCCTATAACGCCACGTCTCTCTACACTGAGGCTGTAGGATGGCAGATTTACAACCCTGTGAGCCAAATAGATGAGCGCCTCATTGCTGGTTCATTCCCTGTGTGTTTTAAACGCACTGGCGATTCTGTGGCCCGGAATGTTGGCTCCCTGTCAGGATGTGTAATCACTTTTGACGCCACCTGTTCCCTCTCCACTACGCGTGATGGTCATTTTTTCCACACCAAGCAGTCTCCATGTCTCCTCCCTGGCCTTTCTGATCGAGCAGACGCATCATTGTTGAATCCTGCTCTGACGTCTATCATAGCGTGGCCCGGGGATGATGGGTTTGGGGCGACTACTGACATGGTTTGGCAATGTGGTGTTAATTCCTACCAGGTCCTGCCCCCTAACTGGGATGGGGTTTGCTCTCCTGCTTTCCTTGTCCCCCACGTTCAGGTCTATGACAAACTGCTGTACACAACACATCACTACACACACTACCGGGCTCCTGAAGGTTCTCTAGACCGCGCCAAGCGTGACCAGAGGCACCTGATGGTTGGGAGGGGGGAAAAGTTTCTGGGAGGCCTTCTACCCTGGTGGGGTACTGTTAATTTGGCACACCACATAGACCGTCTGCACTTAGAGCTCGAGAATTTCACTGCATGGACTGTTCAGGGCTTTGAGTCATTGCTCCCGTTTGAAAGGTCAGCGAGATCAATGATACTAAATAACAGATTTGGTCTCGACGTAGTGTTTGCCGCCCAGTCTGGGTTGTGTCACGTGTTGGCGGACAGCTGCTGCACGTTCATACCTGACGTCTCCGGTAATCTCACCACTGTAATCAGTCACATGAATTCTCTTCTTGTTGACATGAAGGAGGAAGAAGTTCCAGAACCGACCGGCTGGTCTTTCTGGGCTTACTTCACTAACAGCTCGTTGGCCACATGGCTGATGAGACTAGCAGCGCCTGCCCTGTTGATTTTCATCTTCCTGTTCATTTTCATCTGCTGTATTGTCCCCCTTGTTCGTGGCTGTGTCGGGAAGCTGATTCACGGTCAATTGGTACAATATCAGCTCGTTCAAATGGATGACGGGGAGGGGGGTGATCGGGACTTCAATCCTTTTATGTAATAAACACTCTGTCTTGTTCACTGCCTCCCATTTTCATCAGTAGTGAATTTCATGGCTTCTGAGTGTTTATGTCTCGTTTCCAGGTTTTGATGATTGTGTTTTGTTGCTTGAGATAATGCTGCATTTGATTTTAACATTGTTGCTTGAGTATGCTACATCATTTTTATTGTGTATTTTGTGTTATTATTGTTGTTGTGTGTATCTTTTGCTTCGCTACACCCATCCATGCAGGTGCTCCCACTTGCAGTAAAAACAGCATTCTGTGTCTCTCTTCTACTTGTAGGTTATGTGTATTTTGGGCGTTCCTCGGCTTTAAAAGCTGGGGCTTTCACTTTGATTTATACTCTGCAGTTGTAATGTCCTGTCAGGAGTGCGTAATCATTATTTTAACCCTCACTAAATCTCCATTCTTGTTATGTGTTCACAAATTTTGTTTGATTGTTTGATTGTTTGATTGTTTCATTTAATGTGTTTAAAGAAACAAAAGGGAGGATTGTTAGAGAATTATAAGGATTCTCTTGTTATACGTTCAGTGTTAGTTCATAGGTATACATTTTTAATTACCTAGGCATGTCTTTATCTTTAAAACCCTCTATCTCCAGGTTGCGCTTGGCTAAACTCAGGAAGAGGAGGCGAGCACCAGGGCTTTCTGTACATACATATCAGCGCCCTGGGTACTCCCTTATTTTCCCTAGACCCGTCAAGGTCAAAAATGCCTTCTCTGGCTTCACGTGAATAAGACTCCCTGTCTGGGATTTTTATATCACAGGGCCAGAGAAGAACACACCTCTTTTACACAAACTGTTTGTCACATACATATATACCAATGTATTTTGCTTCTATGCTTTATGCTCATCCAACGGTCTCCTTAAGAGGTCGTTGAATCTTCATCAGTCGACTTAAATAACTTCTGTTCAATAAATATCCATTCCTGAGACCAAGTTCCAGAACTGACTTTATTTCACACTGTGCTGAATTATTCCAAAACAGGAGTTTAAAGTGGTTCCTGATAACGTACATTGGACAACAGAGACAGGCAAAGCAATGCTTGTAAATTGGCTTACTAGTTTAAACTTATAGACCCCATAAACCCAGAAAGGAGGGGGGGCAAGTCAAACATAATTAATCTGTCCTATTACTTCCAGCCAGATCAACACCAGACCGAACTGCTGGAAAAGGGACTTTCCTTTGTCCCGACACTGGATATCTATAAACAACAAACCAACAGGTTAAAGAAAGACCTTTCTCAGTATCACCGCAGATTGAAACTAGCTACACACTTTGGAATGGACCAAGGAACGGAGATACTGCCTTTTCGACCAAAATCGAGCTGGGAACCGTCTGAGAATTTAATCCCAAGCAGTCTTAAACGACTGATGCAGAAGGACATGAATACGGTAACACGCATACCAGGACACATTAAGGAAAAAGATAATCTCACAATAGAACAAACCAGGGCACTTAGGGAACTAATCAACAACAAACAAATCATTATCAAACCAGCAGACAAAGGCTCCTGCATAGTAATTATGGATAGACACCAATACCTTTTAGAAGGTGAGAGACAGCTCAACAATCAGGACCATTATAGGCAATTAGACCAACCCATTTACATGCAGACAGCTACGAAGGCCATAGCCATCATAAACAGTCTTAAGGACAAAAGGCACATAAACGCCAAACAACATCAGTACTTAATAGGACAGGATAGCCCACGGGCTAGGATATTTTATCTTTTACCAAAAATACACAAAAGCCCGGATTCATGGACAATACCATATGAAATTCCACCCGGGAGACCAATTGTGTCGGACTGTGGCAGCGAGACGTATCAGACAGCAGAGTTTATTGAATATTTCCTGAACCCACTGTCGATAAAACACCCCAGTTTTATAAAAGACACTTACGATTTTGTGGACAAAATTAAAGCTATTAAAGTAGGAAAGGAGGCCCTTCTATTTTCAATAGATATAGACAGCCTCTACACAAACATTGAAACAGAATCAGGACTACAAGCAGTCAGGGAAGTCTTTAGTAAATACCCAGACACAAGTCGACCAGAGGAGGAAATACTTCAATTACTAGACTTAAATCTAACCCAGAATGATTTTTCCTTTAACAACAAATTCTATTTACAAATCAAAGGCACGGCCATGGGAAAGAGATTTGCACCATCTTATGCAAACATTTACATGAGCATATGGGAACAGACCGCACTAGAAAAATGCAGACTTAAGCCGACACATTACTATAGATTTCTAGATGATATATTTGGAATATGGGAACATAGCCAAGAAGAATTCCAGGAATTTATTGATGTTTTAAATAGCCATCATAGATCCATAACGATAAAATATGTGACACACACAGAAAGGATTGACTTTCTTGATGTAACAATCTTCAAGGGCCCAAACTTTAACACAAATGGGAAACTAGACTTAAAAGTATTCTTTAAAGAAACAGACACTCACGCCCTATTACACAAAACATCATTCCACCCGACTCACTCCTACACAGGAATAGTCAAATCACAACTACTAAGATTCCATAGGATTTGCACGCAAAGAAGTGATTTCAAAATAGCTTGTAAAACTCTATGTAATGCCCTCAGACTAAGAGGATACACTAGGACCTTCCCCCGGAAAGCCCAAAAAACCTTCTTAGAAATAAAAGTGCGAGATACAGGCCCCAAATTGGCCCTGATAACCAGTTATTCAACACAGAGCACACTAGCCAACAACAGAATAAAAAGGAATTTTGAGAACCGAACAGACGATCTTCTAAAAGATTATAAAATTATATCGGCCTACAGAAAAAATTAAAACCTTAAAGATTATCTAGTACACAGCAAGCTAAAAGAAATCAACACACCAGCACGCCAGGGACCAGAATACTTCAAACCCAAACAATTAGTAAAAAATAGAACCACAAAACGCGTCTTGGAGATTAAACAACAAATAACAGCCAGAACCAGCAACTGCATTTATTTAATCACATGTGAAAAATGTGGTTTACAATATGTCGGAGAGACAGGTAAAACAATAGGTACTAGGCTGGGACGACACAGATACAATATTAACAATGCCAAAAAGACAACCACAAGATTGGTGCAACATTTTATGGCGCACGGCATTGGAGCTCTAAAATGCGCTGGACTTCAACACAATCCTAACTGGACAGTAGGACAAAGACGTTTTAATGAAAAACAGTGGATTAAGAACCTCAACACGGATTTTCCTCGAGGCTTAAACATGCCTAAAATTAGATCTTGAACACTAAAAAACTTAAACTCAGGATTAAACTGGAGAAATCTAAAAGTGATTGGATCAGACTTCCTTCGGATACATGGCGAATGCATTTATTCCTTGCATTGTGCCTACACATGTCGCGACCTGCGGTCGCGACATGTGTAGGCACAGTGCACTGAAATCTTTTAATTCCCCCCACACACACACACACACTCCCGCATCCGGCCCAATCCACCACCACCTTCAAAACAATATCAATGGTAGTGAAAATAGCTGATCTACAAGCATCACAACGTGTCCTGATGCGACGCGGTGTGAGCTTATAGATCGTTAATTCAGAATGTACCTTTTACCTTCCTAGAAATGTAGTCAAAAGTACAATATTACGTCTTTGGAATGCAGTGGATTGAAATACTAAAGTAAACCACACATACTCATAAATGTACTTAAGAACACTACTAAAACAAAGTACCTCATTCATTACTGTCCACCACTGCAAGTAACTAAAGTAAAACGTACAAATATGCCTCTGAGATATAGTGGAGTACCAGGCCAGTATGTATTAGGAAATATAAATACTTGGGAAATTACACGTACCTTACAGTATTTAATATGTACAGTACTTGAGTAAAAATACTTAGTTACCACCGCACTGTCTAACAACAGTGATATTACAAAGCATTTTGAATACAAGTATAACCATTTTCTGACATTATTTCACTTCCCATCTGTGTATTTGTCACACTGACCTGGACGTCACTGCCATTGATGTGCATACGACTGATCGTCTTGGTGGGGAGACGTGATGAGAACCCTTCTGTCCAATAGACCATCTGCTGCTCGTAGTCAAAGTCCAGAGCCCTCGCTTCATTCAAGTCCTGTCACAGCACAGCAGTTAGTTAGTTAGCAGTTAGTCTCTGACAGGTCGAATACATTCCGACATGTCAAAAGCAGTGTGTGAATTGTATCAAATCAAATCATCCTTTATTTATAGCACATTTAACACAACCGAAATTGACCAAAGTGCTTCACAGGAAAGAAAAAACATTTAGAGCAAATGGAGTTGGAACAACTGATGTTCAGGAGGAGGAGAAACGCGCATTGGACCTGCCCTTCACGCCACTCTCCTCCCTCCACGTCAATCTACCTGTCCCCCTTTTATACCTGCCCAATACCTCCCAGAATCCTCCTTGCTTCGCCCGCCTCGCTGCGTCGCACACTAGCCGCCTTCCTACAGGCTTCTCGCAAATTTTATCAACACCATTTCCTCACTCACCGTTCGTCCACGGAACCAGCATTCTACCTCGTTCGCGTACTTCCAACGCCACCAAGGCTCATCAACATGTTTGCTGCGGGATACACAGACAGATGGCCTCCCCAACTTCAGAACCGGCACACCGTCACGACACGGGACCCTCGCCGATCAGATGACGCCACCCACAGTTCAAGAGCCACGCCGTTCGAGCCAAACAGAACGATCCATACGCCTCCCCAACACTACAACTCACAAAGCTAAGTTTCATTCAACCGTCCGTCCTTTCATTAAGCCACAGCGTAGCTCAGGGCTTTCGGCTTTCCATTCATGCCCGAATCTCATACTACGCGCAGCCTGTCACGTCATCACTCCGTGACAGCCCAACCAGAAGCAGTTCCTGCTGAAACCACACGGGGTCGCCGAAGGCCAGCTAACGGACTGCACTCACTATAGTGCTTCTCCCTGCGGTCTCAGGCTTCCACGCAGCCTTTTCATGTTAACGGCTCGCACTTTCACAGTGCTTCCCTGCAGCCAAGCTTCCTTATGTCGTGCGTATCATACCGTATGGATGTAACAATTGCTTGCCATTCACTCAGCGTTTCAGTCACCTGCCTATTCTCTGTCTCTCTCTCTCTCTCCCTCTACCCCCCCCCCCCCCCCCCCGCAATATTGCTTGCTCTGGGTGGATCTTTGTTGGTTGTAAAGTGTCTTGAGACAACTTGTTGTGATTTGACACTATAATAAAATTGAATTGACTATAGACTATTGAAAAGACTTGCATTTACGTAGTCCTAGCACTTCATAGTACACACGTATATCGTATAATATAGCATAGTACGCTAAGTTGACATAGATACTCCGTTTACGTTCTTAGTTTATACATGATTCTCGATAACTACTTCATTTATGCGATGTATGACATGCTTTTGTTCCCACTTAAACGTAAGTCGCCCTGGATCAAGAGCGTCTGCTAAATGCCCAAATCGTAACTTGTTTTTAGCCAGTCGGCCAGCCAGCCAAGCTCCCAGCCTCCCATCCCCAGGCATTCTTCTGCCTTTTTTCAGCCAGTCACGCTCCCAGCGCCTCTCTCAGGCCCCAGCCACTCCTCCAGCCATTCAGCCAGCCACGCTCCCAGCGCCTCTCTCAGGCCCCAGCCACTCCTCCAGCCATTCAGCCAGCCACTCTCCCAGCGCCTCTCTCAGGCCCCAGCCACTCCTCCAGCCATTCAGCCAGCCACTCTCCCAGCGCCTCTCTCAGGCCCCAGCCACTCCTCCAGCCATTCAGCCAGCCACTCTCCCAGCGCCTCTCTCAGGCCCCAGCCACTCCTCCAGCCTTCAGCCAGCCACTCTCCCAGCGCCTCTCTCAGGCCCCAGCCACTCCTCCAGCCATTCAGCCAGCCACTCTCCCAGCGCCTCTCTCAGGCCCCAGCCACTCCTCCAGCCATTCAGCCAGCCACTCTCCCAGCGCCTCTCTCAGGCCCCAGCCACTCCTCCAGCCTTCAGCCAGCCACTCTCCCAGCGCCTCTCTCAGGCCCCAGCCACTCCTCCAGCCATTCAGCCAGCCACGCTCCCAGCGCCTCTCTCAGGCCCCAGCCATTCTTTCAGCCAGCCACTCTCCCAGCGCCTCTCTCAGGCCCCAGCCATTCTTCAGCCAGCCACGCTCCCAGCGCCTCTCAGACCCCAGCCATTCCTTCAGCCATTCATGCAGCCAGTTAGCCAGCCATGACCCACGCCCCTGCCATGCTCCCATGCCATGCACTTTACGTAGCCTAGCACTTCTTAGTACACTTGTATATCGTATAAAATTAGTATAGTATGCATAGTCGACTAGATACTCCACCGTTACGTTCTTAGTTTATACCTGATTCATGATAACTACTTTTACGTTTGTGACGTACGACATGCTTTTGTTCCTGCTCACATGTAAGTCACTCTGGCTCAAGAGCGTCTGCTAAATGCCTAAATCACAAATCGTAAATGGTATTTCAGCCAGTCGGTCAGCCAGTCACTCTCTCAGCCTCTCACTCAGGCCCCTGTCCCCCCTCCTTCTCACCTTCCACAGCTAGTCCGACGGCTGCCCCGCCCAACTCCCCTCCGCCCCTCCCACCCCCCTCCCCCATCCCCTCCCTCTCTCCTATCCCCTCCTCCCCCCCTCTCTCCTATCCCCTCCCTCCCTCTCTCCTATCCCCTCCTCCCCCCCCCTCTCTCCTATCCCCCCCCCCCTCTCTCCCACCCCCCACTCTCTGCCCGCCTCCGCCGAGGTTCCGACCACCTGCCTCATGGCTTCTCCTGCCGAGGGAAGCCCACCCTCCCTCGGGCCTCTCCGCCTTCCCACAGGCCTCACCCGCCTACCCGCCCATCCCGGCCCCCCCTCCCCAGGCTCCGCCCACCTTCCCGCCGGCTTTTTCAGCCTTCCCACAGGCCTCACCAGCCTACCCTCCCCTCCCGGCCCCCCCTCCCCAGGCTCCGCCCACCTTCCCGCCGGCTTTTTCAGCCTTCCCACAGGCCTCACCCGCCTACCCTCCCCTCCCGGCCTCCTACCACCCTACGCTGATACCTCCCAGCGTCCTTTCCGACCCCTCCTACCCCCCCGTCCTCCCAACTTCTCTCTCTCCACAGCAACCCCATTTCTCTCTCTCCCCCCCCCATCCCCCCCCAGCTACCTCGCCACTGTGGTATCCCTTTTCATAATAGTCCATATTTGTAATATTCCATGTCAAATGTTTTGGTCACGTGCTAGGACAAACGTGCCTCGTTATCAGTCCATATTTGCAATATTCCACGTCAAATGTTTTGGTCACCGTGCTAGGACAAATGTGCCTTGTCATTAGTCCATATTTGCAATCGTCATTTGTCATTTACAGACGATCCGCTGCCTGCCGCCTCACTCCTCTCTCTCCTGTCCTCCCTCCCCGTCCCCCCCTCCCTCTCTCCACGGCCAGACCAGGGCCGCCCCGAGAGTGCCTGCTCCAGGAGATCCAGCTAGACCACTTCCCCCACGCTCGATCCACCTTCCTCCCGACCCACTCCCGCCCCCAGTTCTAAACCTTGCTCGTTTTTTTTTTTTTTTTCATTCGTCACGTGTACAGATACAGAGTATAATTACAATGAAATTTATTTAGTGTTAAGCGTTAAGACCATGCGACTTTGTCCGTGATGTGTATGCCCAGGTCACCATTCTCCCCGGAACTTCCCCTCGACACCTCTCCGCAGCGGCCCTCCGCCCTCCTAGGCAGTCGGCTCGGACCGTCCTCCCTTCCTCAGACCTCGCCACGCTCTCGGCCCTCACCAGCCACAGCCACATCGTTCCTCCGCCCTGACAACTCTCCCTTCCCTAGACCTCGCCACGATCTCCAACCTCCCCTAGTCACTTTCACCATCACTAGCCACGGCCACCTCGCTCCTCCACCCCTACAACTCTCCCTTCCCTAGACCTCGCCAAGCTCTCCAACCTCCTCTAGTCACTTTCACTAGCCACAGCCACCTCGTCCCTCCGCCCTGACAACTCTCCCTTCCCTAGACCTCGCCACGCTCTCCAACCTCCTCTAGTCACCTTCACTAGCCACGGCCACCTCGCTCCTCCGCCCCTACAACTCTCCCTTCCCTAGACCTCGCCACGCCCTCCAACCTCCTCCAGTCACTTTCACTAGCCACGGCCTCGCCCCTCCGCCTCTACAATTCTCCCTTCCCTATACCTCGCCACGCTCCGCCTCCTCTAGTTACAACTTCCACAGCACTCCCTCCACATCGGCGCCGCATCCACTGCTGCCAGCCGAGACCCCCAAGACCTCGCCGCCCAACTGCTTGGCAGATTGGCCTCCCAAGCCTACCAGTTCCACCCGTACGAACCTCCCCGGCTTCCCCTAATAAGTAGCCGTGGCCCGTTGCTCCTTTTGGGGATATCGTCCATGCGCACCGTAAGACGAACGCCTTACGATGAACGCCACACGACGAGTGCCATTCGACCTCCTCCCCAAAGACTCCAGGGTCGGCGACCCCCCGGAACCTACACATCCGCATTCATTCGTCCCTCCTTCATCCCTCCATTTATTCACTGTCAATAAATGCCTTAAACCTACCCAATGGCGTGTTTATTCCTACTAGTGAAATAACATTTAAAGCAATTTACATCAAGTAGAACCAGTTACATGGCAAATGAGGCATACATGGACAATATAGGAATATATGAGCACATTAAAATCAGATTACATTAAAATCCAGGTACGTTTTAAGTAAGGATTTAATAATCTCGATGGATTGGGCAGCTCTAATAAAGGGGGGGAGGTTGTTCCACAGCTCTGGGGCCGCCACCGCTAAAGCGCGGTCACCTCTTGTTCTGAGGGTTCAGGTGGTTGGCACGGTCAGCAGTGATTGGTCAGCAGACCTCAGAGCTCTGGGAGGGTTGTAGCGCTGTATACGTTCAGCCATATAGGGCAAGAGATTGAACCCATTTAGACCTTATAGACCTCTCAGTGTCTCTCAGTGGTGGCAAGGACCCCCATCTGAAAATATGTAGTTCCAGGGTCCTCCCAGAAGCAAAGGTATGAGTTAAAAACATTCACTGTGAAAGAATATATTGTGGGATGTCACATGACAGCGAGCCGTCAGAGCGCCACCCCAATGAGAGTCAGTGGCGCGTCAGAGGCGGAGCCCAGCTCAGAAGACAGTGACCCGCCCTGGGTCACCTGATTGACCACACGTATCTACCCGTCTTCCTCCTCAATCAGAGCAATTACGCAACAGCCGCGCTGCGCGCGTAATGTTTGAAAGGTAGGAAACAGATGAACGCTCCGCCTCATTCTCTACTGACTCACGGAGGGAGCACTGACGTGGCAATCTGGCGGTAGGTCTCCACAAACACACATCCCCTCACTGTTGGCACTTGTTCAGACTCTGTGCTAATAGTGTTTCTCATTACACAGGCAACCCCGGGATGGAGGAATCCTGAAGAGGATTAACCCAGATGGAAATAACACTCCTGAAGGAATAGGAGTGAGAGGAATTATAGACCGTTTTGCCCTGGAAATAGGAAGAACCTAAGTTAACCAAGTGTGTGTGCTGGATCTGATTTGAACTTTAACATAATCCTCTCAATAAATGCCCGAGTATCAAATTAAAAAATATTATCGAAAATAACAGCAAGATTATTTTGCGCCTGTGTTGATATTGGAAGTGAGGGGGCCGAGGTTGTTGACAGGAGGGGTGGAGCCACTGGAGCGTTGTCCAAAGATGATGATTTCCCTTTTATTGTCATTGAGATATAAGAGGTTTTCATCCATCCAGGTTTTAATATCGTCCATGCAGTTCATTAGGGGCTCAAATGTGTTATTGTTGGTGGATGTAAGCGTGTATACTGTATAGGATGTGTTGTTACAGTATGTTCAATGGTTTTCACCTGTTTGAGCACAGTGTGGTTGGAGCCGTTCAAGTTCATCTTATTCAGTTTGTTGTCGGTGGTGAAGATGAGGAAGGGCTCCACATCTAGAGAAAATTTGACATCACATTTATTCAGCGTAAAATGCAATGCTTAATTTGTTTGTTTGGGAGAGACAGAACATATTCATGAACACAGAATCATTTATAAAACTACATACAGTAGAGATGAGAAAGCAATGTAAATATTAGAGTTACCAAGAATGATAATTTACAACCATGTATTAGACCAATAACACACAATATTAGTACAGAAAGAAACAGATACCTGTTCCTGCCATGTGACATCAGACAAACAAACAATAGGCCAATACAACAATAGAAAATGCAAATAAAATCAAACTCTGTATCTATGTATGTTAACCCATTTAGGACTGAGACCAGATTATTTTAAATCATGACAGTTTTCTGGAAAAAAAAGGTTTCTATGTCAGTGGTTTTCAAATTACTTCATGTCAAGGACCCCAACAATTATGTTATTGGCCGCCGAACCACATCTGAAAATATGTTGTTCCAGGGATCCCCCCCCCCCCCCCCGCCAGAAGCAAAGATATGACTTAAAAATGTTCGCTCTCAAATAATATATATTCAAAGATGTGCGCCAGATTTTCATGATTTTTCAAAAATAGCAGATCTACAATGTCTAGCTTATAGATCTGCTATTTTTCAATAGAAGTTCAAAATTATGCTTAAAACACCAAAAGGGGTTCTCGTTAAAATAGATAAAAATAACAGTTTTCAAGAGATTGACAAAAAGAGACAACAAAAAGATTCATAAATGAATTAAAATAACCAACTCAGAGAGACGTCAGACTCAGGCCTCCTAAGGTACTGCGTATAGCAGCAAACCCGTTTCCCTAAAAGGTTTTGAGTTCATGCAGTATCTTCAGTAGTATAGCAGCTGGTTCTCAAGTGCACAGCATTACGTGCTGCTACCTAACTGCTTTCAGGAAGCACTACTTAAGTTGGTTCTCAAGTGCACAGCATTACGTGCTGCTACCTAACTGCTTTCAGGAAGCACTACTTAAGTTGGTTCTCAAGAGCACAGCATTACGAGTCTTCTTATCTGGCTTCGGGAAAACACCTCCTGGATAAATGAAGCAAAACAATTTCCTGAAAGCCTTCTTAGCTTCAGTTATACTGTCGTACGTGTTACGGTTCGCTCTCCATCACCTCTACATCCATGTGCTGTGGGTGTTCTGGGCACTTCAGCGCCACCAGAGGACTCCAGAGCACTCCACAGCACCTCTCTCCCTGTTACAACCTCCTCACCTGGATGTCGTCGGCAATCACTTGATGAGCCTACAAGAGCCAGGCCTGTCTGCAGCTCGGCGCCAGTTCTTCACCAGTCTACGTGTTTCCGGGACCCGAGCTCTGTGGAGCAACCTACGGACCCTGCACCTCCTTTCAACCCCCCGTGTTTGTGAATAAAAACCCGCCCGGGTGGGCTTTACTCATGCTGTGCCTCTCCTTGCTGTGCTTTTGGGTCACACCACACTCGAGTCATAACAGTAAGAACTGGCCAATTTGACCCAGCCAGCATGGAAAGAGAGCAGCCAGCTCTCCAGGCTCAGGGACAGGTTTTGGAGCACCACTCCCGCCTGCTGTCGGAGGCATCCGCCGCCGTTTTAAGTTTACAGCAGGAGCTCCGGGATGTTTCGGATCTTCAGCAGTCCCAAGCCGCTCAACAACACACTCAGGTTAAACAACTCACATCGCTGGTCAAGGATCTAGCTGACCAGGTCGCCACGCTCAACGCGCATCTCACCGGCCCTCCTATCCAGACGGCACAAGCGCCTGACACGGCCCCTGCACTGGCAGCGCACGCTCCGTTTCCCAGCCGGGAGCCCTACCTCACTGCCCCGGCCACCTTTGACGGTACTTTCTCCCTCTGCAGGGAGTTCCTCATGCAATGTGAGTACGTGTTTGATCTGCAGCCCAGCATGTATTCCACTGACCCCGCCCGCATAGCTTACATTACTAACTTAACCACCGGAAGGGCGCGCCGATGGATTTATGCAAGCCTTGAGGGTTCAGCCACGTACATGCAGATCTACAGAGACTTTGTGTTAGAGTTTAAGGCTGTGTTTGACCATGACGTCCCAGGGCATGACGCCGACACAGCTCTCTCTGCCCTCCACCAGGGCTATAGCTCAGTAGCAGATTATGCCACTGAGTTTCGCATCCTCGCCCCCCGCTGTGACTGGAACGAGCCTGCACTCCGCAGCGCGTTCATCCGGGGTTTGAGTGAGGCTACGAGGGATGCCCTGGCCGAGAGAGAGAGACCCCCCACTCTGACCGAACTCATCTCTCTGTCCATTTCCATTGACGAACGACGCCGTGCACGTAAGCGTGAGAGGGCTTCCCAGTATCACGCTGCTGTCAAGCCGTCTACCCCCGCCCACACCAGTCTCACTCGGCCCGAGCAAGTTCCATCTGCCCCCTCCAATCTCACTTGCGAGGAGGACGCCATGCAGCTGGGCCGAATCCACGTGACTTCCAGGGGTCGCTTATCTCCAGCTGAGCGTGAGCACCGCCGAGAACATAGACTCTGTATGTATTGTGCCAGCTCAGCGCACGGTGTTCGCTCCTGTCCTATTCTGCTCTCCAAGGTGTCCACTTCCCGGCCACCAGGGGTCGTAGTTTCGCCTACTCTGGGTTTTCGGGTAAGCTGTCTCACTACAACTTCCCAGCCCAGCACCAGTGTTGCCAAATTCCCTGTCACTCTCGCCTGGCAGGGACAGACACTCACCATTCCTGCTCTCATCGACTCCGGGGCCGATGAGAGCTTTATTGACCTCCAGTA